>NW_022280068.1:289525-321610 GCF_004355925.1 Anarrhichthys ocellatus | reverse complement strand
GGGGGGGTGTTACATATTCATTTCAGGGTGGAATACTGCTTTAAGACACTTCAACGCTGGTCATCAGTTCAAAATAGGATCTGTGAGGGGACACCCAACCCCTTCCGTGCTGTTTCCTTCCTAGAAAGTTGGTGCCAATTTCAAGGTTGTGGTCTTTATTGTCACTGTAAGGTGGAAGCATTACATCCCAGTTTGAAGTTCATGTTCCCTGCTCGAAGTGTTCATAAAACACGGGGGTCTTGTTACAGCCGGTGCCGGGGCTTTCAATAACCAGTGTTGACTACACATGTTGCTCAGTGGGGGTGAAGCTAAACCTCTGCATTCATGCATTCGTGCCCCTTCCATCTGGCAGGAGGCTGCGGTCCATCAGAACCAAGACCTCACGCCACACGAACAGTTTCTTCCCCTCCGCAGTCGGGCTCATTAACAAAGCCCGGGTCCCCCACTGACTCTGTCATCCCCAGGACATTTCCTTCTGGTCTCTCCCCTGCACATCCCTGTTTCTTTATTTAAACACACTCGTCACTTTTAACATTTCACTTACACTTCACTTGTTTTACAGTCCTGTTATCTATTTTGTTGTGCACTTTATTTTATATTTTATTGTAAATTGTAATATGTTTCTATTTCGTGCACTGTGTTGATTGTTGTTGATAGTTTAATGTTATTGTTTATTGTTAAATGTTACGTACCACCCACCACGATAAATTCCTTGTAGGTGCAAACTTCCTTGGCAATAAACGGTTCTGATTCTGAGTCTGATCCTCCGTATGGTGTATATGTGTGTGTGTACCACCCTGATTGATGCTAGCTGTCTGTTTTATAGCCTGGAGGCAATGCTAAACGCTAATGCTTGCCTTCTCCGATCCAGAACAACTTTTAAGCTAGCCCTCACTACACCTTGATGAAACACGTAGGCTACGTGTCATTCTGGCTTCTACGCAAAACCTCTTCAAGACCCCTCCAGAGGAGGCTTTAAAATGAAAAAGACCATGGCAATGGTCCCCTCACAGTCCACTTAATGTTTAAAATATCATTTCATCTGCAGTTTAGAGTGTTGTATTTTGCAATGGTTCCATAATCCAAAGATATATCATTCATATCTTTAGAAAACATTGTTGTGAGTATTTATTGTTTCCGTTGTATTCTCAACTATTGGTGTATGCTGAAACTATTTATTGATAAATGGTATAATACAGTAGTAAATTGAATATGTCAGCTTCTTCTTCGGGTTTTTGGCTTATGACGGGCATTGTTGGTTAATGGTCATGTTAATATTAATAACTAACTTTGCCTTAAACATGAAACCAGGTTTCTGTGTAAGCTTTCAGATGGTTTGATTCAGAGAGATTTCTTAATGTCTTCCAGTCACTACAAAAGCTATTGTTTCACAGCCTGAAGGTAAGGATTGTAGTGCAAATGACCGAATGCAATTTGAGGTTATGATACTAAATTCTAGCTCAAAGGTGAAAACCTTCTGAAACTGATCCGTGGGTCTTGAGCAGTCTTGAGCCAGAAAAAGCAAAGCACTAAGGACCAACCGTTGGAAAGGCATTTTGGGTCAGACTACCAGCCTCACCACTTCTCCTGGGCACTTTGAAAGGTGCCAAAACTCCTGGCATTGGTTCTCCCTCAATCAGCATCGTACCTGCTGACAAGCAATACCACATAACTCAGAGAAGTCTTTTATGTTTCCATGTGGACCACTGGCTATCTCTGACGGAAGTCCACAAAAACACAATGGGTTCATTTGACAAAATAGAGGATTAGTGTTATCTGGAAACACAACAGGAGGTCGTACTCTAATGTGTGGTGCAGAGTCAAGTCCAGAGAGAGGTAAGCCAATCAGTCTAATCTCTTTAAATCAGCTGTGACAAAATGACTCTGAAACTTGGCACTAAGGAAGGCCAAGGTATTTGGGCAAATGGCTTCTCCGGCTGGTGGTGTGGCTCGGATGGAACAGTCACCCTAAGGATCCTGTTTCCAGTTTAGCTTCAATGTCCTCCTGACATATCCATTAGTCTCAGCTGATGAAACAAAGAACAAAAGGGCATTTTTCCCCTCAATGTGGCCACAGAGTGGAAGGCTGGTCATTCTCTGAGGTGATATCAGAAACTCATGATGAAAACATGTGTGGAATCAATGCTCATGAGGCCATGTGTTGTAGGCAACATCAAGCATTTGTTTGGCCGTTTGGGCCTTTGTAGACAATAGACGGTTACAAGATAATGGAGTGAGAAAGGGAGAGAATACAAGGCTTTAGACCCCGAGGCTATCACAACACGCCAAGGCTACCAAATTGAATGTGCATACAACAAATAAGGTGGACGACTGTCCACGCTCACTTTTGTACAAGAGAAGTAAAGCCTGACAGTAGAGGTCTTGATCGAGAACAAATTTGTGATTGAACGATCGTGTGAAGGAGCTTGTGAACAAACCCGACGTCCATAAACTAATATTTAAAACAAAGAGGCCTGTTCCAAAAAGTGTAGTCAGCCCTATCCAAGTAGGCAGGGAGAGTGTACGGACAGTTATTCCAGGGATGACACTGTTCATCCGTTAGTCCGCTATTAAGGTCCAGACTAATATATCTCAACTACTTGATGGATTGCAATGTAATTAGATACCGGCATCCATGATCACCACAGACGATGAGTCCTCATGACTTTGGTGATGTAATGGCTTTTCCTCTGGCCCTACCAACATTTTAACTTTGACAGGGTTGACTGACATTAAGTCAAATGTGTCAACGATGGTTTACCTTGAAATTGGCCCACCAACGGGTGAAAGTTTTCACTTATGCAGGAAATGACAAGTTTATGAGTCATTTCTAAAGACATTCCCATCAGGCACAGCTGTACTGTGTGTTAAGTGCTAGTTAGCATATTTCTGCCCGCTAGTACCAGCATGTTATTTCTGCATTGTCTTAGTGAGCATGCTAATGCATCCCCTTAGTCCAACACACTATTTAATTGGTCACATATGCAGTTTTACTTTCTCAAGCTGGGACATTTGTCTCTCAAAACGCTACCATGTCCGAGGAACCAGGACGGTGGCCCCGACCAGGCCTCCTCTCCTCTCTTAGGGACGTACCCCCAACGCCTTGGTGCTTCAGAAGTCTCACTTTAATAGATAGCAGTTCCTAAATGGTAAGATACTTGTGCAAGCACAGGATTCCCACACACTGGGACATAACCACCCACGCAAAGTCATTCACACCAACCCCCATTTCACACACAGCTCATCATTTAACCAGTTTTCACTGACTGAACTTCTCACAGGGGAAAAAAAAACAACAACATCCAACTCTGGAGTCCAACCCATAATTACATCAGATCAAGCCTGCAGACACTTAAACACTGGTTGAAATATTCTGTGTAAAAATGAGGAACTGCATATTAATGCGTGACACCATCTGTGCTCAATGTGTGGAGGAAAATATCTGCATTAGAAGGAAAAAGCAGGTGAAGAAATGGATTTCGGCCTGGCTTGGACGAGATTAAAAGACATCACGGTACCACACTGACATGTACTGACTAGAATTTCAAGAAAACAAGCTCACATTAACAGCCAGTCAGTGTCAGAGGAAATAAGCAGAGCAAGAGGCTGCAGTAAAGCCTTGGGAGCAGGAGGGGGTTGTGGGATATTATACGAGCTCTCAGATGTGTTTGTCTTGGAACGGCCTCAGAGTGATGTCATCATCATCATCATCATCATCATCATCATGGCTGTTGCGCCACTTCTTTGGCCCAGTAAATGACGACAGCACACATATCCACCTCTTGGGCAAAAGTTGCTCGTGTTGCTGTAAGTGCTTTGGATTCATGTTGAACGGAGCTTTCAGACGGGTCTGGTGAGCAGCTGCTGTCGGGCCAGATATTCAGAAATGGGATCACAGAAGAAATAGACAGTGTGGTTATGGCCCGATTATGAATATTCATTAAACAAAACATGCAATGCTGCGCTCACTCCGAAGAGTTCCCGTTGATCAACGTTGCATGAAAGTGAATTTCCCATCCAGTCAAGAGTTAACAGGAACACTTGGCATTTCGAAACCTCACAAACAAAAGCCGAGAGGAGAGGTCGGAAATGAAGACATCCACGGCCTCCAAGTCAATCCCGAGAAGACACCCAATTCCTTGAGTGCATGTGGGACCAAAAGACACATCACAAAAGAAACCGTTTCCCCCATGCAACTTCTTTATGCTGTCAAATTGGAAAGTCACCAAATGCTATGTGAATCGTACACAGAGACGACCAAATGACAAGCTGCTTCAAAAGTGACTCGTTAAGGTGCATAATCTCTCAAAGATGACAAGCCAAGATATCTCACAGAAAATGAATTAGCGCACGTAATAAGTGTGTAGATAAGAGCGGAAGGAACGGTGGGGACGCAGAGCAAAGCCTTCTGCTGAGCTCGCTGGAGTTGCGCAAGCTGCTGGCTGTCAGTCGCTGCCTGCACAGAAAATTAGATCCAACTCTGGGATTGCTAAACTAAATATCCACTGGGGTGAGGCACGGCGAAAAAGTGAAGTTCAGCATCTCTTGGTGGTGTAAATACTATTCAGTCGATCGTCGCTGGCAGCCAAATACTGTTACTGTAGTTCACTGTGAACATCCTGGAAGTTACTTTGTCCGCACATTGCACCTTATGCCCCCTGTTCAACCGATCGTACCTCTCAAGTGTCATTCTTAGAAAGCTGAAAAATGACTTGACATTGTTGTTGCAAAAGGCAGGAGACTGGCCTGCAGCCATACCGCTGCCTTTCCTCCACACGCCGACTGCTGCCAGCCAAACAGCACCTCTGGGTGGGGTTGAGCCCAGATAGGACATCAGGACATGGGGAGAAGAGGGTAGAGACAGGAGGGGGGGACTCTTGCGACAAAGGGGTTAGAAAAAGAGGGAGTAAAGTCAAGAGGAGGGAGACGGAGAGGTGCTGAGTGAGCATGGCTCTCTGTGATGTTGATGCTATTGATGGACTCAGACAAACAGGAAGGAGCCAGATGTGAGGCAGCTCTAACAACGAGCCACGCTGTTTTGATATTACCATCAACAATCTTCTGTTATGGATCTAAGAGACATGCTTGGCTCGTAAACAAAACAAAGAATCCACTCACCACTTTCGCTCTTCTCGATCACGTCCACCGTCTCGCCCGCCTTGAGGCTGATCTCCGAGTTCTCCTGCCTCTCGTAGTTGGCCACGGCCACGTACTGCTCCAGCACCATCGGCTCCGAGCTGTCAATCCCTGAGGGGAAGAAACAGGCCGTCAGCCACCTGCCCGCCGCGGCGCCCCGCGACCTCCTCCCCCTGTGACTGACTAAACCGCAGCCGCTGTGCACCCGGTACGCCGCCATAGACCCACCCCCAGCTCCCTGCCACCGTACCTCCCTGACCAATCAGAAAGCGAGCTCACGACTTGGTTGCATAGTCCCAAACGTCTGGCCACATAGCTGAGTCGACCCTCGGCCCACAGCAACGGACTGAGGAGCATCGGAGAGGAATCAAAACAAAAGGAGGGAACGGGAAGAAAGCGTTTGCGGGGGCTGCATCTCACACCCAAAGGGATCCATGACAGAATCCGAACTTTAAGATCCAACAAGAAGGAAACCGAGGAGTAAAAAAGAAAACGAGGAGAAGTGGAGGAGCCGCTAATGCTTGAGGGGAAGACTGGGGAGCGAATGAGTGGAAGACGTTTCCCTGTGGAAAATCAGCAGTGCGGTTGAGAGGAAAGGCCTCCCCTCCACTGCCTTTAGGAGCCAGCCGTTGGACGGCAAGTCGGGAGGGGGGGCACACACCAATCATGGTAGTCAGCACTGCTGGCCTTAAATAGAAACATATGAGTGGACTAGAGAGAGAGAGAGAGAGAGAGAGAGAGAGAGAGAGAGAGAGAGAGAGACTGGGTCCATGTTTATGTGAAACAAAAGAAGAAAGCAGTTGAGTTGGGGTTAGGCCACTCTGTTTTCTCTCTGATGTTTAACCCTTTCCCTGCCGGCAGAGTTCACGTGCTGCTGCTTATGTCATCTGATCCTTACGGGCTTGTTTGGGCCACAGAGAGATGTTGAGTATCAGTGATCAGGAACAGAACAGTTATACAATAAGAACAAATACATGGATGTTGTGTGGCCAAAGACACTCTGTTTCTACTGTACCCGTCCTACAATGTGATAACTGAGGTGGTGCAGAACAAGCTGATCACAGCACCCAATGAATTCAACCCGCTCACCAGACGGAGCACTGCTATTGGATAATTTAAAAGGCTGAGTTAGAATGACTCACTGATGCCGTTCATGAGCATTAGAAGTCGGCCGATAGTGGATTTTTACAGGCCGATATAATAAGAGATAATTTGGAGCAGGAAAAGGCTGATATACCCCCCCCCCCCCAGCAGAAAAAACAAACAAAAAAACAATGATTCTGAATGAGTCTTTTACAAACTGAACAAACTGTAGAGCTGAACCTCTAGTAACGCCTAAATAAATACATCTGGATTCATGAACATCAAACTACTCTAGTGATTAGAGTAGGGATGGGTCGTGACTTTGGAAATTCATGATTGTCCTTAAATGATAAATAAAAATGAATGAGCACTAATGGTCTGAGTCAGGATGTGAACCCTTGTCTTAGGAGTCAAACAAGAGGAAGTTGTTTGCATGATGCTGTTTAAATGGATCTAAAAAAATAATAATAGCTGGAGGTCTTTAGGACATCATGGGGAAATATTGCTATTGCAGATGAAACCATCAAAATGCACTCTGCTCATAACAATGAGAATATCTCCTTATGTACATCATTTAAATATTTTTTTCATGTTTCTACACTCAGAAATCTTTCGGATCAATATGTGTTTATTTAGTTTATTTTTTAAGTTTGATTTTATTGTCTTTCTAACATTTATGACACAATTGAAATACTTCTCATGGTTTATTGACTGGCATAACCTTTTAGCTCAGGTACAGATTTTAGGGATATGAAGCATTTGAAGGTTTTCCAATAAATTACACGAGTGGGTCAAATCCCTGACAAACAGCACATCCACCTGCCTCTTAATGACAACAACAGTGTTGGTGAGCATCAATGGACAGCATCACAGGTGACCTGCAGCGTTCTTTCAAACACTTCGGCCCTCCATCTGCAGTTAAGATTGGATCACATGGACAGGGGAGGGAAAAGCAGAGATGGTCCAAACAGAGCATGTGCAGCGGACTGATTTCAGCCAGAGATCCGGCTGAGTTAGCTTGTGAGCACCTGGCTAGCTGCTCACCCCTATCTGACATAAACAGATAGATCTTGGCAGAGGAGATACGGAAGATGCATGTCAGCACCAACAACGCGTCAATACAGTCTCTGATGAAGACGTGAGCGCTGGCTGATTGAGAAGTACGGAGCATTGTTCGTCAGCAGATCTCTCCATCTTCCCAATTACGACCGCATGCGGGACGGGGAATTCTCTGTCAGCCTCTTTGTCATTTTGTAAATGGGATCGGACCTTGAACATGTTTGTATTGAATTTGAATGTTAAGCTGTGCACGTTAGATGCCACTGTCCTTTAAGACCTAAGGGAAGAAGAACCAGATGAAGTCTAGCTCACAGGATTGAGTGCATCTAATACCATATCTTCACAGTGGCCTTGTAATATGTTGATGAGTGCAATGCAATCTTGCATTTCAGCAGCCTGGAAGAATAAAAAGTAGGCTAAAGCGTTTGTGCACTGCTTGAAACACAATCAAGCATCTCTCCATGGCGTTACTCCAATAACCAGGCAGGAAACACCGGGGAATGCTCATAACCTCCCTGCCTCACCGTCAGTCAGTCTGTCTTCAGACAAATAAAGAAAAGCTGCATGTTGTGGAGAACGTCAGCAGCCCACGAGGAGGGAGCAATCAAAGTCAGCCCGAGGTAATGAAGCCGCACAGATCCAGCTATTTAAACGCTTTATACTGTCGTAATGTAACCACGCCTTGTTGAGAAATACCATCAATCCTAAAGACCTGTTACAATACAGAAATCTGGTGCAACAAATGTATGAAATCAGGGGAGCGGTCCTCCGCGTTCTATACACTCAAATATGGTTTGACTTTGTTGTTCCTGACTCGTACTGACGCTGAAAGCTCTAATGGAATGTCTTTCTTCAACAATGCCTCCATCACAGTTAAATGTCTCAGCACTGGGGAAATGCTCAGCAGATGGGGCGAATCTTTCATTTGTGTGAAAGTGTGTGTGTCCATGCCGGGGAAATAAAAGTGATTTCCCGAGTTTATTTGCAATAGTGACAATTATGATTCCACTTCTTTCCTCTCGACTCATCATAAAGGCGATTGAGGTCACAGTGCAGGCAGTGATCTGCAGCCACGTTGCAGACAATATGCAAGGAACCAGACTTGACACCTCATTTCAGTCTGAGGCTCGCTGCCACATGCAGACCTAAGGTCCGTGCTCTGTGCCCAGCTGTTGTCGGCCGAGCAGGCCTGTGGAGATGGATGGGTAGACTGCACATATAGAGAGAGAGAGAGCGCCTGCATTTGAGCTGACGGGATGAAGGAGAGGATAATGACGGTGCATGCAAAGCAGATGCTGATAGAAAGATGCAGCTGGTGTGGCTCTCACAGCAGCTCATGCATATTCAACATGTTAGACACACAAGGCTACCTGAGGCCTCTTTCCTCGGGCTGTCTGTAAAGCCGTACATCCATACTGCAGACAAAGAGAAGGAAGGAGAGAAGCAGAGAGATTATTCAGTTGGACAGCATGCAGAAGCAACAGTATGGTAAAGCACACCTTTTATTACATCACAAAATATGAAGAGGCAGAGATAACCCGGGGTTGACTGCGTTTTTTGAGCTCAGTGTTTTTCTTCATGCGGAAGAGAATAAAGTGCATCTGAGTGTTGGTACAGTTCTATTGCAGACACTCCAGACTCAAACCCTCCCTCTTTCAGACAGCCAGATGCTGGCTCCACCCTTCCTGTGATCCCCCTCTCTCCATCTCTCAATAACGTTCTCCATTCTTTCCTTCCCTCTATCTCGACCTCCTGGAATGTCTGAGATGGGCGTCAGCCACTTCTAAAGTTCGTTCCTGACCCCCCCCCCCTCCAAAAAACATCTCAGCACCCCCAGCCAGGAAATGAAACGCCATGCATCGGAGACGACAGGGACAGAGGGGCCAATACTCAGGGTGCAGTAGATATAGCTACTGTGGTATATCTCAGGGAGGCCATGATTTAAAGTTTGATTTAGAGCCAAAATAATATTTTACAATATGTTTTTGTTCTACAAGAAGGAAGGTTCTTCACCAACACAGTCTCACTGCAAACTCTTCAAACCACAACGCTTGTTCAGTGGACCACAGCTTCACACTACGGTTCTCCTCTAGTGTCTAGACTCTAGTGTTTGGAACGTGTCAG
Organism: Anarrhichthys ocellatus; assembly: GCF_004355925.1. Lineage (NCBI taxonomy): Eukaryota > Metazoa > Chordata > Actinopteri > Perciformes > Anarhichadidae > Anarrhichthys > Anarrhichthys ocellatus. The sequence goes on along the minus strand of NW_022280068.1, from coordinate 312,208 downwards.
GGCGTGTCACTTTCTGCTCGGTACATGTGTGGTTTCAAAATAAAAGTCCGACGTAGGTTCACTACTCAACAAAAATATATTTTGGGTAGAATATGTATTTCTGTGACTGCTGTTTTGTGACAAAACTAAAGTAAAGGGAGTCAACATGGTTTCACCTGAGGTGACCTTGTTCCAAGAGCTTGTTATAAGAATCTTTGATTCAGCTCTGCTTTATGTATGGATCCCTCAGGCATTTCAACACAAGAGGAATAGGATCGATTGTAGACACCATCCAAAACGGCAGTGAGAAGCATTGAACTGAAACAAGTTAAAAAAGGGTCCACAATAAAATTCCACTAATTTAGGTTCATCTACTGCTTTTTCCCATCCTTCATGACCCCTCCTGACCCCAGATATCCCTTCATCTCCCTGTATATAAATTATATGAACATGTGTAACATCTATATGTTACCCCTGTAGTGAAGCCGACGCTCCTCTGCGTCGACTCACGAGAGATAAAAAAAAGCCAAATCCCCAAGCCGTTACCCTCCAGAGCCTCAGGGGCTTCAGCTGGATTGATGTTGGCCCGAGAGAGGGACAGGGCTGGTCCCAGGTCAGCCAGGGTCAAACCTCGCTCACTAACGCCCTTGCGTGATTACTACACACCGGGCAGCTCTCAGTCCAGCGCTCAACATCTGATTGATATTAACTCTCTGACTCTGGGCCCTCCATGCCCTCCATGCTTCATTGCTCTCATGCTTCATTGCTCTCAGGTTTGGGTGATGACGTCACAAACCAACAGAGCCAGCAGTGTCTTCTCTGTCCCTTTGCTTGCTGGGGGTAATTTTTACTAGAATTCTGACCCCAAACGCCTCCATTGTTCTGCAATTCAGGGTCTATGGACAGTGAAAATGGGCATGTCTGATTGGAGGGGCTTATTAGACCTCTATCTGCTTTTTCTGTCCAGTAGATTAGTAGATTGTGTTCCTGTTGTTGACATCACCACACATCCCCCCCCCCCCGACACGCCATAGTCCATCAATGAGCTAAGACCAGCGGCCTGAGGAGTATAAGGAGTGACTGTTTACTGAAGTATCTATGTGATCTCTCTCTGGAACCTTAAAGATACATTCACAAAATCCAAACCCGACTGTGAACTGAGTTGAGTCTCTAAGTATTCTGGTTTGTTAACCTATTTAGCAGGTATACTGTTTAGAGCTAGGCCGCTAAATCTGCCAGGCCAACAACTCCCAAATAATGTCATCAGTATCAGCTTCAAGAAATCAGGGGGGGGGCACAACGTTTACCATCTGAGTTTAGTGTATTACCATTTCCAGTTATTTGGTCATAAACCAAAACACTGCACAAGTTGCAATTTTCACCTGATCATGGCACCAGAGCATCTCTTTTTACAGTACATCCTGAGGGCTGCACGAATGTCTGCACCAAATTTGACCGAATTCATTTAATAGTTGTCCACCAGCAGGAGGCACCGGGTTCTTTAAAGAGTGTGAGCGATACAGAGGATGAAAAGCAAGTCTGAAAGAGATGGGAGAGGTGAAGACGCAGAAGTAGAGACGTATTTCACTGCGAGCTCTAAATCGTCTGGGTGGAGGACACATTTGACATCAGCATTATGTGCTCAGTCTTCTCTACAGAACTCAAACAACAGGGAGAAAGTACTTTCTGAACCTTATGAGTAGGTCACAAAGTCAGTTATCCTTAAACAGCCAGACTGACGGTCCGACCTCATGCTGGCTCTCCCTGCATGTCCTCCATACAGTCACAGCTTCAATGGTAAACTCTTGTCACCTGACACCACGACAAAGGCAACCAATAACAGCTAACCAGTATTGATGGGCCACTTGTGAAAAAGCACAGCAGCCGAGAGTTACACCGCCACTAACAATGTCAAACCACAGACAGAAGATAAATGGTATCGACGCCATGTTTAGCAGGAAGAGGACAGAACAACATAGACTGTGGCAAATGACATTCTTGTGCAAACAGAGCGGTGTAGAGAGCGACGCTGACGGGCCCTCTGCTCTAGCTAAACAGAGCGGTGTGGGGAGCGACGCTGACGGGGCCTCTGCTCTAGCTAAATAGAGCGGTGTGGCGAGCGACGCTGACGGGGCCTCTGCTCTAGCTAAACAGAGTGCTGAGGGGAGCGACGGCGACCACCGTTAGCTACAACAGACCCCGAGCCGGGTTGAGAGAGTGACATGGTGCGAGTGCTTCACGTCAAATCACATCTGTTCCAAAGTGAGCCCTGTCCAGACTCTTCCTCCGGTTCTCTCTGAGAAACCCCGTCACTCCTGCTGCTATCCCTCATGGATATGAAGACAATTACCATTTTTCTGACTAAATCAATACCAACTTTACTGTATCCTCAGCAGTGATGTAATCAGAGTGGACTAACATTATTACTGCTGCAGTAAAGTGCTCAGGGTGAAGTTTAATGTGTCAAAGTCAACATAGAGATTATTATATGAAGGAGCTCCTGATGGAACTCATGAACAGATATGTACAAACACAAACTGCCCCTGTCCACTAAACCTACTAGTGATGTAACGGATCACTGTCGATCCGTTATCCGTATGGATCCCTCTCACAGTTCGGCACGCATGTGAACCGGGGATTAATGACACAGTTTAACGTTAACCATCACTTTGTGAAATAAAGTTTTATTGACGATTGTTACCCACCGATAAGTAAAATATGAGATCAGGACATCATTTATGATTTTCTCTGGACTCTGATAATGTTACATTGTAAACAACCAATCGGTGTTTAAATCAGCAGGAGGAGAGCTAGTAACGTTAGCAGCACCGCTAACGGCTAACCAATGGAGGTTCCGTTCGGTTACATTATGATGTGTTCAGGCTCTGTTTAGTGACGTCTTCTCGTAAAATGTAGTTTTGGTGAGAAACTTGAATAAATCCAGTAGATTGAAGATGTTTTCACATGAATATAAAATAGATATTAGAGATGAATTATGAGCTGTTTAACTTCCTAAGAAGATTATGATACATCATTAAAACTAATAATGACATTTGTTTTAATCCATAAAAATACATCTTTTATTTCCTTATCATTTGGATTGTGTGTTTTTATGAAGAAAAAAACATTATAAATTACTATAGCAAAGTATATTATTTGTTCATGTTTTACAGACTTCAGAGTCATTGAAATGATTTTTGGGATGGTGGCAAAAAAATAAAAGTCTTGATCCTTGTAGACCAGCTGCTATAATCAAACAACAAAGGGATCTGTATCCAATATGGATCATCAATGATGGGTAATTTGTATTAGCAGCATAAAAACGGGAACAGGGATCTCTAAAAGTGATATTTGCTCCCTTTTTTCTTTTGCGCTGATCCGATCTGTGACCGTGATCCGATCCCAACCGTAAGTTTTAAGATCCGTTGCACCACTAAAACCTACAAACTTGCAAATTTCCCCGCTGTGGGATTAATAAAGGATTATCTTATTTTATCTTATCTTACACACACATACAGACAGAGTGAGAGGTCATTCCAACGTCAGGCTGAAATCTTCTCCATGTCTCCACGTAAACAAACAAGCGTCTGTCTGACAGTCTCGACCCCTGTGGCCTCCACAGCCCAAACAGCACCCTCCTCCGTTCCCTCACTTGGAGCTCCATCTGCACTCTGCAGAGCCACGGGGGAGCACAGAGACCCCTCACCAGAGGTGAGACGAATCAGTGTTTGGTTTCTGTTGAACAAACGTTCACCTTTTAAAGTTCCATTCCTCGGAATTATTAGATGAAATTATTTAGTTGTGGCAACTGTACATTCAAAAATGTTATTGTCACATTGTCTTAAAAGGAAAATCCCGTATATGAGATGGCATCAGGCCATTATTAGAGGGGATGACTTGTGACAAAAGTCCCTCAACAGACTCCTCCACCAGGACCCCAGACGGGTTTCCTGTAGATGCACCAGTTGTAGTTTTCTTAGCTGAAATCTGACCTGCCCATTCTGATTTTCCTTCTGAGAACTATATTTGACAGCAAGGCTCCAGACTTTTCTCACCACCGTCCTGGAAATATCATTCCAACTGTCCTGAAGTCAGTGTTAACCGTCAAAAGTTCTACATGTTATTCCAGCTATAGCAGTTATTTGCATAAAAACACACAATTCAAATGAATCGGAAATAAAACATTGAATTGGATTGATAAAAATAATCTTGTCATTAGTAGTTTTAATGATGTATTATAATGTGCTTAGAGCTATTGTTAAGAAGTTGAACAGCTCATAATTCATCTCTAATATGTATTTTGTGTTTTTGTGAAAACATCTCCTTCAAACAAACTGGATTTAATCAAGTCTCTCAGCAAGAACTACAAGATTACATTTAAACTTGATAGCTTTACAATGTACCTCTGCTGAATACTCATTTATACTGATAGAGCCTGAACACATCATAATGCAAGTCACTGCAACCCCCGTTAACATCAGCTGTTTGGCTCCTTTATCAGCAGGATTGTGCTATAGAGAGATCTGTGCTGTCTGCAGACGGGCCCGTCACTGTGATGACTCTCAGCATGAAGGGAATAAATTACAATATAAAACAATATCATATAATAAGTGTACAAACTCCATGTTACACAATGTTGAGTGAACAAATACCCAGTTTACATGTGCTGGTCTAAATATCCTCTGTTTCTGCATGAACGTTTTCTAAAAGCTATATTTATATTTTTCCAGCAGACAACATAAACTAATACCACCAAAGAACATATTGGGGACTCCACTCATTCTCCTTCTTTCTGACTGTTAGATCTGCATCAACATCAGGAGGTGATTAGCCTCTTTAGCTTAGCATAAAAACTGGTAACCTCACTCAAGACACGACTACAATCACATAACTCCCGCTAAGACCACAAACTTCTGCACTTCTGTGCGAGTACAAATGAAACAAAGATACAACTAGTGAACTTTAGAGGTTTTAGCACAACCTCAGCCCCCACCTGGAGGCTCTGTTTGCTGTCAGCAGTGGATGGGGAGAGGATGCAACGCTCACTAAACGCATCTTCAAAAGCATCTCAGAAAGAAAAAGAAAGCAGCATAAATACAGTGATGGAACACTTTAGGGTGTAATGCACTTCCTGTAACACGCACCACCTCTACATAAACAGAACAAATCACATGAATAAAATAAAGCATACAAATATGTACTGACACATTGGGTTTATAGACGTTTAGATTTGTTCCATGATGTTGATCTAGAATAAACGGGAGGAGGAATGTGGTGTACTCATATAAATATTGCAGATGTTAGGTAACTGTCCAAAGGTGTAAAAGTAGACAACCTCTTTAGGGTTGTAGACGAGGTCCCCGGGTCAGTGGAGTGGTGGAGTTAGCTCACATAAAGGTTTAAATCTACCTGAGCACAATGCACTACACCCCAAGAGAGAGAGCAGCTGGAGCTGGCTTATCTGCAGCAGCCATCAGCTCCTGTGGATGTGACCGAGGTGGTAGTGAGCTCCCTCTGGGCCGACGCAGGAGGGTCACACAGTTCCCAAAAATCTATTTAAACTGTTGTTCACTTGAAGGAGGTCCCATTACTCAAAAGTTTTAAGAATGAGGTAAAAAAATCAAGGGTCCGCATCGTATGAACTAAATTAGTTTTGCATTGCCGTACCAACATTCAGCCCAAAAAAACACGGAATCATATCCTCCAACAACCACAAGCTATTTCCATGCTGATTCAGAAGAGGTATGACTGATATTTCCTCTCTCTACCGGGCCGTAAACACACGGGGTTCCAAGGTGCATATATTAGTGGCTCACATGGCGCGGTGCTTTTGTTAAGCAGCTATGCTGAAGCTAATGCTAATGCTAATGCTATAAGATGGCTAAGATGGCCAATGAATGGATGAACGCTGGTATAGTAGCTTGTTGCAACGTGCCACTGAATCCACATGTTGGACGCTCAGTGGAACAGGTTCAGGTTCATAGTCGGGATGGTTTTACCCTGCACTCTACTGAATTACATGTGTGGCATCCAAAGGAAGTATTTCAGCTTTTGTTGACCTATTAAGTCCCAGGAGTTAAGACCACACAGATCAGGACTAAAGCAAAGCCCCTAACAAGCACAAACCCCCAAAGGTATCCCTGAGAAATCCCTCTTTCTTACTTTATTGAATCATGAGGAATACTAATGCAGCTAGGCCGGGGCACATCTCACAATATGTAATAAAATACCTCTACATCACGGTGATACTGTAGGGTTGACAAGAGGTGCCTTTTATGAATATTTACACACTGAGTTTTTTGATGAATAATCATCAGTAATGTGGATATTTTCACTAAGTGGGTAAAAGCAAATAATAGGCAGTCTGGTAAGTAAACGACTTTACTGTAATGCAGCCTTTAAACCCAGGAAACAACAACACTTATGCCATATGACGATATCTAATATCTAACACATGTCGTCTCATGTCAACCACATCTTAATCAAATATTGACAAATCGTCAAGCCTTACATGTGTCGGACAAAAAGCTTCAAGCAAGGACTGACCCCCCCCTACTGTAATATCAGACCTACAGCCAGAAGGAGAGGAGGGTTCAGCTGAACCCACCCCAACACACCGCACATTGACATCACATGGATAAGAGGCATACGTCATGCGGCATCACATCCCCCCTCAGATGTGCAGCTTCTGTCCAGAGCAACAAGTTGAGAGAGAAAAAACTACAGTGAAGGGAAAGAAAACAGGTGACTTACCCGACTTGCGCTTGGAGCCATAGTCCCTGAGGGAGAAGCAACACAGGAGGGACATAGTTAGTGACAGAGGATGCTGCTCGGGCAACAACAAAGCTCTCCTGAACCACCGCACTCACACAACAACATGAGCATGCAATCGGCTTTAGCTCACTAACAAATGCTTGTGTGTGAGGGAGAGGGAGAGAGAGAGCGAGAGAGAGAGGGAGGGAGTGAAGGATGGAGAGAGAGTGGGAGGAACGACTTTGGCCAGCTGCCTGTACTTCCAGCAACAGACACAAATTAGTCATGTGACTCCAAAGCGGCACCACCATCCTCTTCCTACACTCCTCCTCTCTCCCTCCCTCCCGCCCTCCCCTCTCCGCCCTGTCAGACAAGAAGATGACCCCTCCCCACATTTTGAAGAATCAGGGGGCTCAGTTTAAGATGCCTTGCTTAATGGGTTTTAATGGGATTAAGCCACAAGGCTCAACTACAGACTGGGGGGGGGGGGGCCAGAGCTGTGTGTGAGGCTGAGCGGGTCGGACTCTGCCCTCATCAGCAGTGACTCTCGGCAGCGTGGAAATCGAGTTAAAAAAAAGATAGCGAAGGAGAGATCAGGTGAAGACCGACGGCGCTATTTATAGAAACACAGACCTGACAATCTGTCCATCCTCCCCTATTCTCCCTTCCTCCCCCCCGTCATCTTTCTCTTGTGCTGCTCAATATCCTTCCGAAGGCCCGATCAAAAGCCTCACCCATACTCAAGCGCGTCATCCTGCTGCAGTACTGAAACAACAACCATGAAGCGTGATGCTGTAGTGAGGCTCAATCCCTCCTTCACCCTCATATCAACACAGCAGCAAGGATCTAGAGACCTGAGGGTGCAACACCACTCTGGAGCACCACATGCCAGCTCACGGCTGTGGGTTCATCTCTCAGGATGACAGAAGGATGTGTGTGAGGTCAGCAGGTGTAGGTCGGTGAAAACGTCTTATTGAACGTGGCTGTTCCTCTATGATTCAGGATCAGCCACCCAGCTCCAGCGTCGTCGACTGGGACAGTTGGCCCTCCCTGTGAACAGCCCATTTCATTAATGGGGGCGCTCTTATCTGGTAAAGGTGTGACCCGGAGCAACATCAAAGTGCACTGCCAGGAAGAGCAGCGTGGCCAGCGGTCACTGCATGAGGTAAATGGAAACCTCCTCTGGGGGGGCTCTCGCTGCGACCACACTCAAGCTCAATAAAGAGACACCGACAAGTCCTATGTCCGTCCTTGAGCATGGACACGCGCTCTACAAGCAGACAGCAGCACAACAACGCATGAGCGAGAGCCACTCTGCGTTGTTGTGAGTCGCTGTGCTCCCCTCTGTCCCGTCGTCGTCTGTGATCTGACGTGTCTGTCTCCTTGTGAGCGGCCGCGGCCGAAGAATGAGGCCTTTGTACCCGACATCTCCACCACCATCGCTGCAACCAGAATACGCTTCATTGTCACCAAAGTGGGACAGGCAGAGAGCGGGACTTGACCCCCATTCCTCATCTGGTCCGTCTCACACACATGTTGGACACACGGCCTCTGATATATGGGGAAGGGACAATATTCAAGTCTTATACTACACATAATAATTCAATGAGCTGTGGATGTGTCTCAGTGGAAGGTATGCTGTGGACGGACCGAGCTTCAGAGTTGGCAGGGGATTTGTCGGGATGTTTGCCCTTTTCCGCTCCCGGCTCGCCGCAGTGGCATTAAAGGTGCTGGTTCCACATGCTCAGTGCCCTTGTCTTAGCCTCGCTCAATCTGTTGCTGCCTCAATCAGACGCATTGTCCAACATTTCTGGTAGGCTAAAATCAGTTACGTCCTTCATTTTCTTTGTTTCGTAAAACAAATACTTCTTTTACAAATTGGAAGTCCCAGTGGATTCCTCAGCCAGAGGCTTACCCTAACAGGGAACACCTCCTATAGTCATTAATTTCATTGGCCGCCATGAAATACCACTTGCTGTGGTCCAGCCTGGTAGGAGTTAACATGAAGGGATTCAGGTCATCTGGTGAAGAGGCCAAAGGAAACAGCCTTTACAGCAACTAGCAGACTCAGCAGCCAGCACAGTTTGCCCCCTTTCTACACCTTCTTTCCATCAATAGTTTACTAATAGATTGGATGGTGATAAAATAATTCAACATTTTATTCATTTTTCACTCTATTTACAATGTGTTTTTGATATTTTCAGAGGTTCATAAATGGTACAAATGCCCGACCACTTTGCTCTGCTGCCTCGGGGCGACTGGTTGCCCCGTCGCTCAGAGGTCCATACGGCCGATCGCCCCGGTCGCGGCTGTTTTCTGTCCTGGCCCCACAGTGGTGGAATGAACACCCCACTGATGTCAGGACAGCGGAGTCGCTGCCCATCTTTCGGCAGAGGCTCAAAACTCACCTCTTCAAGAAGGCCTACCCTTAGCCTTCCACTTAGCACTTACTTCGCATCTATTGTATTCATACTAATTGCACTTATTGTTTTCATATTAGTTTGTGGCACTTATTGCATTTGTTTATTTCTGCACTGTATGTTGGCTCTGGTTTATGCTCTTAGATGCTTGTTTGAAGAAAGGAGATGCACTTATGACTTCTGGTGACTAGTTGTTCTCTTGAAAACCTATGTTGAATACACTTATTGTAAGTCGCTTTGGATAAAAGCGTCTGCTAAATGACTAATGTAATGTACAAGTGGCCCAGTGTGTGAAAGGATGGCCCCCTCCACCAGCCAAACTAGTTTCTATATGCATGCTGGGTGCCTGCTGGGTTAATTGAACAAGCTAACAGTAAATGATCCACGCAGCAGCCTGACAATACAATAGGTGTAAGAGTGGGACCTGAAAATGTCTGGTTGTAACTTATCGAGGTGGTGAGGACAGGGGTCGATGAATGAGCTCTGTTTGGTGAAGAACAGCAGCAGCATGACAAGTGCTCTGCTTTAGCAAACTCCCACAGAGCCTGTTAAGCTACTCATGCTGTGCATGGTTTAAAAAGGCTAATACAAGCGTGGAGCTCTATGAACAGTCCCAATCAGGACAAAGGCAGCTTCTGGTCCGACTGTAGAGTCTACTCTACACAGATCTCTGGGTGAGGGCCGCGCTGCACTGGAGTCTCTGGGGTTAGTTGTTCTCGATCAGATGATCATGTGATCAGATGCAGTCCCAGAGGACAGCTGTTTGTTCACCCCGACACACACAGTGACTGCTGATTGGATCGATAGCATGTGTTCTACTGTTGTTATGCTGAGCGGCTCAAAGCAAAGGTTGGCTCGCATCACGTGTGGGCGGGCTGTTAGCGTTAAGCATTCACAAAGGGCTTGAGAACAACATGCCTGCATGGCACCCGAGCATTAGCCCACTGACACAGCTCGGGAGGCAAACATTAGTCAACACGCAGCCACGTTAGCCGTGCTAGCAACCTGCATAGCACCGAGATTAGCCTGGTTTGTGATCGTCAATTCTGTGACTCAGTACAAAGAGAGCTCTTTAGCTTGTTAGCTTAGCCACTAACGATTAACATTACATTGGGACATGCCAGTGGGGGTGCGGCTGGCTATTTTGGGCAGTATTTTTTTTGAGGTATTGGAGGCATCTGCCAAGCATTAGGGCACAGGGGAGGGGCAGGGGGCAGGCACGACGTACAGAGAGGGTGGGAGGAGGAGGAGGAGGCAGAGCAGAAACACAGTGACCGGAGTCCCTGGAGGCTGAAATGAAACATTTCCTCTGTCTCCTTGAGGAATGGAGGAGAGGAAGGAAGCGAGGAGTGAGAGGCGACGTGAAGAATACATCCTCCAGTGGTGGAGAAAAGGGTGTTTTATGTGGCGACGTGGAATCTCAAGGCCATTTTTAAGTAGAGAAGCAGGAGACCAAGATTTTACAGCCTTTAAGTATACGTCTGTTTAACTGCTACGATGTGCAGTGATGTGACACATGTTTTCTTTTGTCCCAGCACAGACTGGAACATGCACAGATGTTGATGTTGACTATTCATGCACAAACATGTGCAATTCAAAACGGCTGTTATTCTGACAGCAGCGCTGTTTAGTGACACAGAGTGCCCAAATGGTATCGGTGTCAGTGCGTGTGTCTAAATCTGTCAGACACAGTAAAGAAAAGGTATGTCCCGATCAAAAACTTCAACAGATGGGTCCGCCGCGGACATTCAAACACATTGTGGTCACCACTGTTCATCACACACTGACACTTGGTCACGGTGCATTCACTGACCACAGCTCCGTGGAGCAGGTCGCTTCCATCCAGCTCTTATCAGGTCCAGAGCCGGTGGATGGATGAGTGGTCCGGGTGAGGCGGGCTGTGTGGTGTCAGGGTCAGGCGGGTCAGCTCAGTGGTCAGCTGATACGAGGGATTGTCAGCTGTTAGTGCATGACTGAGTATGTATCTAACTATAAAGCGAGAAATCTGTGAGTGTGTGTGTGTGTGTGTGTGTGTGCAGCACCCACGAGGAGCACGGGGCTATACAGCTAATTTGGCTTAGTGGTCAAACGATGGAATCACAACGAACCAACAGGTCCATGACAACTAACATGTTGCCATGGTTTCCCATAGACTTACATTGGTACTGAGAGGTCTATGAATCAGTCTGCCATTTATATTATTGCTTTAAAGCTTCATAAATAACGTTGTTTATTTTGGTCTATTCATTGTGTATTTCTGCACAGTTGCAGATAAATGTAAAGAAAATGAGGTACCGCTCAGTGGCTCTTGCATACTAAAATTGCTCAATCTGCTAAAAATCTGCTTGGAGAGGTAGGACAATGATGTCTAGTAGTATTACTACAATTAGATTTGTTTGTGGACAGTAACAAACTACATTATTTTGTAAACACATAGTATAACTCTAAATTGTGAAAGAAGAAGGCAATGGATTTCCTCATTAAGCGTATATGAGTGGGTTGTCAGATAATAGGCTAATCAATGTGTGTAGCCAACTGGCTGCAAGTTAATGACTCTCAATGACCCCCTGCTGGGCTAGCCTGCAACACCAGGAAATACACACTCCCACAGATTATTGCCTTAGCCTCTCTCTCTCTCTCTCTCTCTCTCTCTCTCTCTCTCTCTCTCTCTCGTCCCTGAACTCACCACCCCATTCATACCTCAGCGTCACCAGATCCAGACCTCCACCTCTCTACACCCGCCCCCCACTCTAAGCCCCCTCCAGAGCCCCAAATTACCCTCAGCCTCCCCTGTCTTTGAGCCCTCATGGCCGTGACCAGGCTAAAGCTCACTGTGGGCATTAGCACACTATTAGTGTTCAAGGAATCAATTAACCTCAACACTCTCCCGTACACACGGTCAACACACACGTATTGTGCCCACAGAGACTCATTGGGGTTGCAGATGCACCAAAGTGCTGGCGGCAACTAAATACACACAAGTTTGCGTCCCATGTGAGGAGCATCAAGGCCCCGATACACTGGACACAAAGTGCACAGTGGGATTACTACACCGGGTGTCTGCATAGGTAGACCTGTTCACATGCACACTATACATGCTTACAGCTGGACATGTGCGGGCCTGCATGTTGTTTGTGGACAACCCTCACACACACACACATGGGCATGTGATGAAATGAACGTCTAGTGGAGACTTGAGGCCGAGTGGATGCATCAGGCAGACGTATGTGAGAGAGGGGATCGGCTCTAAGCAAAGACGGACTGGAAGTCCTCACTGAAAGTGGAGATGATCGACCAGCTGATGCTGGTTGAGGGACCCGCAAGACTCGATAACCGATTACACTCAAACAAAGAAGAGTTTAGTTACTGTCATAAAGCTTTTATTCTTTTATGGAACGTTTTTCATGATTAAGCTGCCGTATCACTGCAAAGTGTCTTCATCACTCAAAATACAAGAGGAATAAAAGAGGCGACTACTTTTAAAAGTTAGTGTTGAGTGTTGAAAAGATTCACTTTAATGTATTCCTCCCATTCCTGCCACGTCCCCCCACTACATATCATGACCTTAAGAGTAAGAGTAAATAAAGACCATGTCAACGTGATGTGCAGCACATATGGTATTATTATATTACATACTCTTCGAGAAGGCACCAGGTGTTCATGTGTCTCATGGATTACAAAGATGGGCAAGTCCCTCTGGCTATTTTCCACTGAGCTTACTGTGAGGGTCTAACTTCCTGCCATGTGGCTCCACCCACTCCCATGTGACAGTATTGGGAACAGGTGTGAGCAGACACACACACCTGGAGCTGATCTCCTCATCATGGGAGCCAGAGAGAGAAGCTGTTTGACTGAGGGTAAATGAAAACCCTGATGACAGTTAGGTTGACTCTGTCCTTCATTGCTGTATACCTCTTTTGTCCCTGACCTCTGCCCCCAATCCTGTCACAGTACATTCTTAGATTCAAACAGAACCTGTCACCCATCCCCCAGATTGGCATCACAAGGAGATAGATGTTAATCTAGGCCTAGTCCTGGTGGCCCCCCTGAGGCCTTAAGACCTGAACCCTCAGGGTTTGATGCTTTTTACTTCCTGATTTAAACTTCTTCCAGACTCTTTCCTCACAAGATGAGAGGTCATTTCGAATAATTTATTTACTTGTTTTTGTCAAAACAGCTTCAATGACAAAAAACATTATCTAACATTAACGACTGTAGCAGTGTAAGCCAGCGTGCGTGTGTTCTGGAGTACAAGGTTTCATTTGTTATTTGTTCTTTCAAAGAAGTTACATTGATGCCCTTTAAATATACACTTCCTGTCGACATCAATGATAGAGTTGGACACACATACGCCCCAATCCTTATCACCCACTTATTCCTAATTAGCCCAAAAAAACACCCGCATGTGTCTTCCCCCTGTCACCAGGGACAGCCCTGCTACTTAGGCCCAAAATCTGACCAATCACAGGAGTTCATGGTTTAACCCAGTCATAATCTGTTAATCTTGCAGCATCTCTCTCCTCGAGGCACGAGCCAAGGTCGATGCCTATTGTTATTCAGGGGGAGGGTTGTGAGGGGGCAAGATGAATGATGATAACGTCGGCCATGTCTCAAACTACGGTAGCCTATGGGGGGCCAGTGGCCAATATTTTCATCATGGCTGGTTATGGTCTGCAGAGGACAGATAATGCTATTCAGGCTGATAGTTATATGATTGCTACAGCAGGGCCCAGACACATGAAACAAATCACAGCCCACAGCACATGCTAATTGACTCCATAGAAATGCAAGATGGTGGGAAAAGTGTTACGCAAGAGAGAGGAAAACATCATGTCTTACAAAAAGGGGAAGGGGAGTGTAGCGTCAAAATGGACATAAAGAAAGACAGAAAAAGACACTGGATACATTTATAGAGGAAGGAGAGCCTTAGGGAGGTTTGTGAGTGGACAACAGATCACACCGGGGGATGAACTGGACACAGAGCAGCCGAGGGTGCAGAGGACTCCAGTAACAGCCGTTTGTGTTGTGAAGCACGCCACCATGTGGAGAGGTACCGGAGGGTAGAATCAGAGCTAGTGTAGCTCCATGGAAAGCTGTGAGTTCTGACTCCTTACTTAGATGCAAAGGCAGTGTATTACGGTAGAGCGGCAACCTTTCTGCTTGCCATCCTTCAAAGGATGGATTCATATTTTTGAGCTCACTTTGGCCTCAGTCGCCACGATACGGGACAAAACCGCACCACATGTAAGCAAGGTCGTACTGCAGCCTCAGTGCGGTGTGTGAACATCTGGACAGAGATAAATGGACAGAGACACTGAGAGCTCTGTGAGCCGAGGTAAAGAGTGGAGAGGGGGGGAATGTTAGCCAATGTTCGGACGCCTGCCTCTGATAAACATTCTTTTTTATACAAATCTCATGACATAGATTAGTCCCAACCGGTCCACTCTGCAGTGGAGAGATAGAAATACAGATATATAGAATGATTTCCCCTATGACTGATCTATTTGAATACATTTAAGAGACGTAGATATAAAACGACACAGTATTTCCAAAGAAAGAGGCTAACTTCAGAACAAATGTGTTTACTTTATCTAACGACTCCTTGAGGGAGCCACTGACCTCCAGAGTAAAAGACCCAGACGAGCCTGCTCTGCAGAGGACTTCCTGTGGGCAGTTCAAATGTGTGCACAGTTCCTCTTTTTGAAACATAAAAAATGCCATCAAGCTGTTATGATAACTTCTCTTCTTTATATCCAATATCCTCGTTTGTTGTACTTTTCTTCTGCAGGACGTTTCAAGGCGTCAAAAGCCAACAGAACGACCAGAGATCCAGCAGAAGTCCAATCAAAATACGTTTAATGTAAAAAAATATACACTCAGCTTGAAAAGGAGCAGCTGATTGCACACGAGTGACATCAGGCGGGCTTGTGGCTTCGCCCCGCTGCAGTACTCCACTCCACAGACAGGGGAGAGGAGAGCTCCATGTGCTTGCTGAGCTCTGATTGATGGGATCGATTCCTGTGCAGCACTGTGAGGCATGTGGCTCATTTTTTCTAATCAGATCACAGTCAGAAAAAAAACTGTATCTCACATAGAGAAGGAGACTGGTGCTGGCTAATGTCAAAGCATGACTCACTCACAGTGATGTTATGGAGACAGGGTTAGAAATAAGAAAGTTTGATCCAGTCTTAAAAATCTGAAGCTAAATGTCATCTTGTGTATATTCTTCTGAAGCTGATCAGAGAAACCGTGGGAGCTCGGTGCACCGTTGGCCTTGTGCTAGCCCCGTCCCCGTCCCCCCCCTTCAAGTGATGAAGAGGACACATTTCATCACCCTGGTAGCTGTCCTGGCCCCGCTCTGTTCATCACACCCATGTACAGTCTGGCCCTCCCAAAGCTATTACTGCCCAGCCTTAACAACACCCTGTGTGAGTGAGTGTGTGAGGAAGCAGAGCAGCAGTGAGTCAGACACCATCGGGTGGGTGTCTGGGTGAATGAGTGCATCCATGTAGGATGGTGGCGAGAGAAAAGAGACTGTGGAGCACAGACGGGAGGTGCACTGAAATAACCTGACAGCAACAAAGGCTGCTGCACACAACTAGCAAGACCAATTTAGTCCCGCAATGACGACTCTTCTCCTGCTGCTGTCTCTTTGGCTGCGAACACAAACATTTTTGAAAAGATATAATTGCACGAAGTGTACAACTGCTCCGTTTCAGACGGATCGATAAACGCTCACACACAAGAGCACGTACATGCACACACACACACACATAAGCTCCGCACGCTCGGCTGACCACTCCTCTCACTCTGACACACTTAAAGTGTTTAACCCCTTCCTAGCGCTGCTGTGCGCTGCTGTTCGCTGCTGTACTGCGCGGTCTCCAGCGAGTGCTATTGATCCTAATAGTTAGGGGAGTGCAGCAGCTTATCCATTAAGGCTGAGTGAGCCTGTCCCCTGTCTCCACCTCAGCAGACGGAGTGGGATGGACAGATGACTGGCGGGGGGGGGGGGAGGAAGACAGAGGTGGGAGACTGGGAGGCAATGAGTGGAGAGGAGAGGGAAATAAGTAAGGGAAGAGGAAGGGTAATTGAGGAGGAGAGGAAGTAAGGACGTTTATTAGCATAGCGCCTTTCAAGAGCAGCACGTCAAAAAGTGCTTCACGATAAAACACAAAGCAACGGACATGAAATAGAGACTTTAGAAGAATAAAATCAAATAAAACATATAGATAAGGCTAACAGTATGGTGTCCACAGTGTCCACAGATCTTCCACCAGTCCAAAAGGAGAGAGTTCCAAGGTTTAGGAGACACAACCTCAAAGCAACAGTCTTTTAGTTTTAGGACTGGAACTGCCAACAAACACTGACGCTAGGACTTTAGAGACCTGCTGATGACTCAGTTATTGTGGACTAAGCAGGTCAGGGATATTTTGCTGAGGTTCAGCGCTTGAAGAGGACCGGCACTTCTATATTTGACTCTTTGGCGTACCGTGACTTTTTCTTGCCCACCTGCACTCCTCACAAGCTGCCGGTACTCTGTTTCTGCCTTCTCCATGTCAGAGTGAGAACGAGTGCGTTGTAACTTATCTCTTGTAAAATAATGTTTTGCCAGCGTTAGGCTGGAGGATATTATCTGCCATCCGCTTTTTATAAAGTTTATGTAAGCGGCACACTGCACTGCTCTCACACGGAGGTACCGCTGTCGTAGACTCATCTCTGTCAGCACTGCTGCTGTCGTTAGCGCTGTTCCCCGCTGTCAGCACCGTTAGCTTCTAGCTGTTTTGACTTTTTGAATGCGCAAATTAAAAATGTGCATAAAACAGATGGTTGGAAACACACCTTGTGTCAAAAGCTGCACCAAGAATGATCCTGCATCCACATGCATCAACACGTCATTTAGGACTGTGAGAAGAGTTGCTTTTGTTGAGTGCAACTGATGGAAATAAGCACTATTTTTTAATAAAAAATTGGATACTCGTTCTAATTGCAGAAAAGCACAATCAAGTCACCTAAAGTCCATTCATCTTCATGGAGGGCAATAATCAGGCAACGTAGACAGTCAGGCAGCAACATCCGGTTCTGCCTGAAGCCAATGCTTCATGTGTTAAAGCTGCATTCTCTCTAGTGTCCATCAGGGGGCGACTCCTCTGGTTGTATAGCAGTCTATGAGAAAATGACTCTACTTCTCTCTTGATTTATTACCTCAGTAAACATTGTAAACATGAGTTTATGGTCTCAATCTCTAGTTTCAAGTCTTCTTCAACACGTCTCTATGTCAACCCTCCGCATTCACTTCTGTTCATTGGTTGCAAAAAAACACAATGGCGACAGCCGTAATCCAAAGATGGCGACGGCGAAAACGCCAAACTCAAGGCTTCATAACGAGAGTCCACAAACCAAACGAAGAGGTATTATTAACACAATGTACTGAAATGTACTTGGTGGAGCTTACCATTCTAATATGATGCTGGATAGTTTAATGAATAATTTGAATTGTTATATTCCGCGAGTCAGATCTGAATCTGTCACGTAACCAGAAACATTTCTCTGTCAGGTAAACGTAGTACTCCAATGTCTTCCTCTGCAGTAGAAGTACACAGTAAGTAGTATACAGTTGAGTTGCATATTGTTTAAGAGCTTTGGGGCCTTTAATAGTTATTTCAGTGTACAATGACTTAGAATAGTAACATAATTCAATATCATTCATATCTAAACATCATAATACATCTATAGCTGTTTGGGGCTCTTTGGGGGTACCAGGTCCAGGAGGTCTACCTTGTCCACAGTAAAGTCTGCCCCTGGTGGTTCCTGCTGAACTAGACTGTAGTTCACTGGTGTTCCTGACCGTGAGGAGCCGTGACTTGAGTGTATGACGTTACCACTGTGTGTCATACAGGTGTGTTTCTAAGGTGTTCACTTTGTATGAGCGGTTCTCCAGAAAGCTGCCAGCAGCAACACCACAGGCCAAAAAGTACCTCTTTCATTCTATTCCTTTTTCTTTTAATATGTCTCAAGTTTCACATATGCAACTCCTGTGTAAACACCTGTCTGATTCCAGTGGCTGAAAAGGAAATATCTCAAATTCGTCCCTGTTTTGACACACACACACGGCTTCATCTCCCACATCTCCAAACGAGATTAATGCCGTTTCTTTAAGCATCAACATACGTAGAGGAGAGAGAAAGAAGCATGAGAACGAGTAGAGAACGATGCTCATGGAGAGAAAACAAAGAAAAAAAGGATTGGAAGAGATGCAGGGCGTAAGGCAAATGAGAGGCAGGAGGAGAGAGAGAGAGAACGAGAGAGAGAGAGAGAGAGAGAGAGAGAGAGAGGCGAGATGGAAAGCTGTGTTGTCAGCGAGGAAACGAAGGCTGTTGCTCAAAGACTGATCGCGTCGGCGTTCGTAACCTTGAGCCGTTGCATCAATTTATACCTGAATTTATGAGGCCGGGTTGGATACAAAGAATTAAAGGAGGGAGAGGACGATAGGGAGAGACACACTCATTACTCTGTGCTGAAGAAACACTGGCAGCCAGAGGTCACTAAATCCTGCCTGCCTCACGTCTTTCCTCTCATCCAACGGAGAAAGGCGAGGGCAATACTCTAAACTACAGACTGTCAGCAGAAGAGGGGGAACAGGAGCACATCACAAAATGGAATAGTGCGATACTGACATTCCAGGTCTGGAGAGGAGAGCGTGTTCTCTAATTAAAAACCACCCAAAGGGGCTATCTCCTGCTCTGAAACCAGTCAGATGGAGGTTTTAACGAACTCGCAGAGAAAGAGCTGATCTGGGAATAGACTAGAGAGCTAATGAGCTTAGCCACTGTACAATCATACTGTATTTTTTTTTGGGGGGGGGGATACACAGATGCAAGGTGTGTTAGCATCTGAGTTCTTGTGAGTAACATTATCAATCAAAAAAGTGATGACTTCATCATCATCATCCTCATGTTTGCATGCTGCTCCTGTAATCAGTGTGAGGTTATGACAAAAGTAAAAACAGCCATCAGTACCGTGAACCTGAGCAACAATGATGCTTTCATTCAAATAAACAGCTTACATTCTGAGCTGACTTTGTGTAGCTTTATGCTAACAAACACGTCCAGGAGATTGTGTACAAGCTGCTCCATGAAGAGAAATCCTTACACTCAACTAGAGTTCACACAATCCCATGTTCCAGACGTGTATTATATGACATAATAATGGATTTGTTGATTCATGATCACGAGCGAGCAAATTCTGAAAGTTTGACCGTCTAGGATTTAAAGTGACACTATTCATCCTTTTAGAAAAAGCATGGCATTGTTTTTCTTCTCTTCTT
Source organism: Anarrhichthys ocellatus (assembly GCF_004355925.1). Taxonomy (NCBI): domain Eukaryota; kingdom Metazoa; phylum Chordata; class Actinopteri; order Perciformes; family Anarhichadidae; genus Anarrhichthys; species Anarrhichthys ocellatus. Next base: position 292,729 of record NW_022280068.1, on the reverse strand, counting down.
CTTCTCTTTTATACTGTAAATTTAGTTTTTCTTTATTTACTGAATTCCTCATAGTATTATTGCTTTCTCTTTGTTTTATCTTATTTCTTATTATCATTATTGTTGTTTTTTTACTACATTTTTTTGTTCTACTTCATAATTATTATCACTATTACTATATCTATCTCTCTCTATGCATACACATATTGACCTTTATAAAAAACAAAACTGTGAAGAAAAAATAAAGTGAGCCTATGCAACTGTTGTTGAGCCCAGTTGCCATTACGAGATAGCGGCACATTGCATTTCTCTTCATTTCCCACAATTCTCTTGAGTCAGTTGCTTTAAAGACATCATCATTAAGTGACCTAATGAAGCTCCATCAGTGGAACGGGATCACGATCAGAACTCATACTTCCTGCTAAACATGCCTCCTCAGCATGTTTACTACTTGTCTTATTTTAATAATAAATCTCTTAGAGGCTGTACTGAATATTTACATTCAAAGCGCCGTTTTTGAATGACGTTTTGAATGTCTGTCGTCAGATTTCATGAAATCATCACCCAAAAAAAACGGCATGAAGGAAGTTTGAAACTATTCAGTACAGCCCTATCTAAGACACGAGAACACATGTTAGCTAACGTTAGCCAGTGAAGCTACTGGTCACACCACACAAGCAAAACGTCTCAGCGTATTGAACTCACAAAGTGTGCACTTTATCACTTATGAATTCTACTTTTCATTTGTAAAAGGAGGACCTATGTTATTTCAAATGATGAAGTCTTGCTTTGACCACTACACCACATAGCACATTCACATCCATCCTGTAATTAAAGCAGTAACATTCTTTTTTTTTTTCTCCAAAAGAGGATGTCAAAACCAATTTCAGACCAGTGTTTTGGGAGCGACACCCACATTAGCATAAGCTACCATCCTCAGTGGGGTTTTGAGTGAAAGTGCAGCACAACAGGAACGACGGTGTCGCTGGAGAGCTTGACACTGAGTCAGATGGCCGATTAGTCTGAGTAGACAGCATGCGTACGGGTGTGTTGCCGTGTCTCTGTGTACAGTATGTGACACTCACTCCACTGGGGGGTTGACGTCCTCGGCCTTTGTCTCAAAGAAGTGCAGCACCTCCTCACTCTGAGAGATCTGAGGGGGGAGTCGCACCAGCGCCTAAGAAGAGAGAGAACGGGGAGGTTAAAGACCAGCTCATTGATTAGTCCTGTTGTTGTTGTTTTCATTGACCTATCTTCATCTCCCCCAGTGACTGTTTGACCTGGCTGTCCACATCCTTTTTTTGTTTTGACTGAGATCCTTCCTCTGAACGTGATAACGTATCAGTAATGTATCTCTTATACAGCGCTTTTAAAGGGCATCATACAGGCTTCTTTGGAAAAGAATAGTGTCTGGGTGTGCAGGGGGAGTACTTGGTTAATCAAGCATCCTTCCTACTCTGTGTGTTCATTGACAGAGCCACACGGCAGTCAGAGAGAGGATCATATGTCTGACTAGCCATCTATATTTAATGATCTGGACAGCTCCAACCAAAGGAGGAGCTCATGTACAGTAGCGGGGTGCAGGGTGCATACGACATGCGAGGGCATATGTTCAGCGTGGGCTTTTCATTGACAGCGGCCTGCATGTTTCATTCATGGGATCCGATCTATGGGGATATTGAAAGAGCCTCGTGGTTGAGATTGAAGAGGGCCGTATCTCACTGTGCACCACAGCTGGCTGGACTCAGCACCCTGCCATCTCCAAAGAGCAGACCCTCTGAGAACCCTGGGTAATTACTCTTCCTCTCCGCTGTTTGCCTCATAAACAGGATGTAGGAAGTAAACGGCATGGAAACGCTGCGGTACCGGGCAAAAGAAGCGGCTCGCTACGGCTTCTGTAAACATTAGAGCGCTGCGGGTTATTTGGGTAATGAGGAAGCCTTTTTGCCTGAGCTGAGAGAAGGAGCATGGTCATTGTCAGTCATTTTTGTGCGTATCTTTTTGTTTTTAAACTCTTTTTGGTCCTGATTATTGAGTGGATACTGTAGCTAACCCTTCCTAATGAAGGCCAACTAATTGCTCCCTATTGTGTGCGTAGAGACAATCACAAATTAGATGTGGGAGGGGGGGGAGATAAATAAAAAAAATCGGAATCCTGCAAAATAAAAATAGAAAAACTAATGAGAGAGAGAACAGGGAGTGCTAAGGCGAGTCTCCCTCCAACTGAATGCGACTTCTGTGATCAGATGAGGTGGATCGAAACTCAGCTGTGTCCTCATGTGTGTCCACACTGAACACTTCAGTGCGACCTGCCTGATCGGATAGTGATCGGATATAGTTCATGGTCAAAGGAACGGCTGTAAAACGGTGGACCAACATGTCATTTCCTATAAATGCTTCACAATAAAAGTCCTGCGCTATTTTTGCTGCTTTCTCTTCCTCCCTGCAGAATTAGTAGACTTTTTTTTATTGAAGAATAGCCGCTAACAAAGCTCCGCTAACTCAGTGTTAAACACATGTTCCTATAAATTCTTCACAATTAAAGTCCTCCATTATTATGTTATTTAAAAGCTTTTATTTTGGAGCAGCAAAATCATGAAATGTTGTGTTTTCATCACCAGTAGGATAACAGGACTCAGACAGCAGGTCTACGCTGGCTCCAGTCTGGTGTCCTCCTCTCTTCTCTTTGCTCTCCTCTAGAGAGGAACTCCTGTGTGGGAGGAAGATGATGGAGACCTACGTCTGATAAATTGTCCATTGTCTCCACATGCTGTCCACACCTCACTGAGATCTGAACTCAATGCGAGCCAGTCAACCTCAGCATGTGGTCTGTTACATTGAAAAAGACAAGTGGAACCACAGCTTCTGTAACAATGGAAGAGCTAGAGTCTGCCTTGTGTAGTGCATTGACGGAGAAGTTTGGGGCACACATAGGTCGCCCTTCTTCTCTGATTGTGGCACACATGGAAATGAACAAACCCTTTAACTGTAGAAGGAAGAGATCCCATCGTTCCCCCACCAAGCCTAGTGTCAGAGTGTCAGAGCTCATTACAGGCTCCTGAGATTGCTCAGATACACAGCTCTTCACTGCCAGGACACTTTTCCACGTCCCCTACTGTGGCTACAGTCTCATGTGTGCCATGTTTAAAGTATGTGAAATGGACCTTTGACCCCTCACAGGGGAGGGGGGGGGGGGGGGGGGGGGGGGGGGGGGGGGGGGGGGGG
>NW_022280068.1:266794-289425 GCF_004355925.1 Anarrhichthys ocellatus | reverse complement strand
GTGTTCCCCAGAGTCGGACGGGGAACTGAAGGATGTTTACAGTAAGGCCTCTTTACCCTGCAGTAGTCGTCGATGAAACGCAGCCGCTTCATGGCCACGTCTCGCACATGACTCCTCCGGAACAGGATTTTTCCTGGAGGAGAGGAGAAAGAGAGAACAAAAAAAATCAGAACGAGGGAGGAGGTGGAGGAAAACAGAGGAACGGTGTGATGATGAGAGACGGAGAGGAAGAGGAGAGAAGTGAATAGCTGACACATGCATCCAGCAGTGCTGATGGCTGCTTCATGTCATACCCCAGCAGAGCAGGAGATGTCAGTAATGTACGCTGGAGACCCTTCACGGCCTCAGCAATCTCAGTCCCCCCCCCCCCCATGCTGTCCCCCCTGAGGACTCCATGACCTCTGCCTGTGACATGGCTTTCCTTATGACAATAGGATAAATACACACATGGGTCCTCCGTAGAAGGCCCTGCTCTCACCCCTCCCACCAACCCCAAATGATTGTTGTATCATCAGCTCACTATTTAGGGAGCTCTACTTATGCAATATGATAAATATTATTTTTAACCAGCACCAGGGCTCCAGACAAGTACAAGTCCGCCTTCAATGACCTGCTGAAACATGCTATCATTAGCACATTAGCATTACTGGTCCTGGTGTTATACGCTGGGAATTCATGTAACAATTATCATTCTTATCTTCCACGATTCTCAATCCAGGCAAAACTTCCACAAATCTGTTTGCTTTTTTTAAAAGAGAAGTAAACTCTCACACCAAGTCAAAGTTTTGAATGCTTGACTTCTACTTGTAACCCTGATGGTGACTGTGAGCTGTGGTCTCATTGGACCCAAAGAACCACAGAGAAGTTTTTACCCTTTGGTTCCATTCAGGCTGCAACTAACATTCCTTTTCATCGTGACCTTCGCCATGGTTTGTTGGTTTGTTAGTCAGCAGGACTACAGGAAAAACTACCAGCCCGATTGTAATGAAACTTGGTGGGCGGGTGTAGCATGAACCTATGAAATTTTAAAGCGGAAAAAACAAAAGCTGTGCGAAAGTTGTTCCTAAAACTGTAATTTAAACTAGGAAGCAGCTGGTCAAAGAATAAGTGAACAAGACTAAGAGTCTGAACAGGTATTCCAGGCAGCCGGTGGTACTAAATGGCTTCAAAATGCCGGTGGTGCTATGGACACAATTTGGTCAAAACCAAGACCAGCACTGAGGTTCAACACCCAGCTGACAACAAACAAGAGCCAAATGAAGTTGTCTCGAGATTTGTACGGCAACAATTTGAATCAATAGGCCACCCTAATCAGAAACATTGTCCACGGTTTATTGAACTGTCACTCGGGTGAGGGAGAGGAGTTTATCCTCAACTAAGCGCAGACAGTCAATCATGTTTGCATCTGGCGCCATGGCTTCATAGTCAAGAGGTAGGTGGATGAGAGAGAGAGAGAGAGAGAGAGAGAGAGAGAGAGACGGAGAGAGAGAGAGACAGACAGAGAGAGACTCAGAGAGTTTAGATGCTGGGACCATGTGTTGGCCACAGGGCTTAAACACAGCGTTTACTAAAATAAACTGCACTAAACAAACAGACACATGTCATTCCAAGATGAATCCACAGAAATCTGCATGACAAAACATACAGGAGCATACAGACACACACAGACACACAGACACACACACACACACACACACACACACACACAGGACCCAGTGTGATTAGCAGAATCACTGTCGGCCCCTCTGCCCCGCACACTGAACCGCCACAAACACCCTCATCGATCACTGTCACGCTGCAGGTCGCCATGAGCCTGAATGTCAGCAGGAGAGATAAGCATGTGGGGCATGGCTCAAATCAATACCAGGACACACACACACACACACACACACACACACACACACTGTATATCAAGCTAATGAAACAATCAAATGCATCCATAACCTCAGATAGAAACACACACACACAATTCAATGTGTCCTTAAAACAAAACAACAACAAAAATCACACAGACATACCGCCACGGCTGAGATTTGAAAGTCACAGAGAGCGCCTCATCAGCAGTAACACGGGAACAGACACACACACACACACACACACACCTACACACATACACGGGCACACACATGCAGCACAGGCAAGCATCAGTAACCAGCTCATATTGACCCCCCACCAGTGCCAGCCATACATTATTAATATGGGAGCCTGTTCAGATAACTGGAGCTCTGGAGCAGGCTATTACCTGGGAGAAATGGGATGATCCTCTTCTTTGGGTCTTTCTGCCCTCCCTCAATTGGGAACTTGTCAAGTATCTGCATCTAGAGAAACAAGAGGGGAGAGTTTTAATCTTGTGTCTTCTTGGTAAATGTGCCTAGTTTCTGAGTGAGTGTTACGCTATCGAAGACATTAGCTTCATACTCGACATGAAAATGACGTCAAGCTGTCTCAGTATTCTTTTGATTTGATTCACACTTATTTCAGTTTATTATATGGCAAAAAACTCCTGCGGACACATAAGAAATTCTTTCTTGGGCCTCCTTCATATGGACTTAAACCCCCACATGAACAACCATAGCCCGTCAAAGCGTCTGTGGTCGTGATGGTGCAGCGGTCGGCTCGGTGAGCTGCCGGGCTCATGGGAGTCAAACGAGCTCCGATGAATTCATAAAGCACAGCGACATGAACGCAGTGAGAGGAGAAGTGCTGACACTGGAGCTGGAGGGGTAGGCAGAAAGAAAGAGAAAAAGGGAAGATGGAGGGAAAGAGAAACAGAGAGAAGGTAGAGACAAATCCAGCGGAGAGAGGGAGAGAGAGAGAGATACAGCGGAGGTCAGGGGGTGTAGATGAGTGTGTCAGCCATATTGTGTTTACCCCGCGTCACCCTTCAAATGAATCATTCACGAGAGGGATTAGAGAGAGAGAGTAAAAGCAAAGCAGAGGAGAGATGCAGAGGGCTAGCAGACGTACTGTACAGCAATGCAGCAAAGTGTTTCCCACGTGGGGGAGGAGAGGAGACATCACTGTGTCTGATGGCTGTAAAAGACCCTCAGGGACTAAGTGAGCAAACAGCCGGATGGGGCTTCAAGACGTCCTGCATGGAGACATCTAGACACACACACACACTCACATCCCTAATGTCCCCCTTGTGACACATCTGTCCCCAGATCCAGTTGCTTCTGTCAATCTGCATGCATCTCTCTATTGACTATCTCTCTATTATCCCGTCTACTTTTGTCCCCCGGTTCCACTTGGGTGGAGAGTCAAGACGACTCTACCTAGTCTTCCTGCATCCATACCAGATCATCTACTGCTTCGACAGCATAAAACGTGCAGCAGACCCTGCTGTTTGGACCCCCCCCTCACCCTGCCTGGGACAAACAAAAAAAAGAAATCCTGCTGAATTTACAACAGACCCAGAGGGACGGATGGATGATGGACCAGCAACCAATCATTTTGCGGAAAAGCTGAATTTGCAGCACAGATTAAAAATGTTTTCCCCACTTTCTTTCTTGACAAAAGTGGATGATGAGGTGGAATGTGATTGGGGGGGGGATCGAAGCCAAAGGCTGAGTGGTTGTGAAGGTGTGTGAAGGTTGATGGGTGTGTGTGTGCGTTCATGTGTGTACAGGTGCAGGCACCGGAAAGGAGTGAAGCCCCTCTAAGGCTCGACATGTCAGCTCTGGGCCCATGTCGTCTTTGATCAGACTGAAGGTGGTTCAAGCCTTTCCTGATGCTGCTGACAGATTCCTGAGGATTCCAAGATGAAGCCTGCTTCCCATCGCACCGGCCGTCGTGGGATCACTGAGAGAGAGAAAATGGTACGGACAGGTGGGACGGAGCCTGAGACACGACAGCTGTTTGACATGCTTGCAGACACGCTGCACACCATACAGGGAACTGTACTGTAGTATGACAAACGCAGAATCCAGGTAGTGATATTCCATGCAGGATGTGGACAGAGAAAGAAAATAAAAAAATAAAAACACTCATGCCAAACCATGGGCTCCACTTCCCAGACTTCACTGTCTCCTTGGTAACCAGCACAGAGCGAGTGTGAAGGAGAGTTGTGAAGGGACGTGATTGGATGATGCTGCACAGCTCTGGACCACTGGTGTAAATGTTGGGAGTCAGGTAAAGAAAAAGGAAGAGGATCTTTCTCTTGTCGGAGTGAGTAGAGCTTAGTATGACGTAATGTTTACTCTCCTACTGTAGAGCTCCTGCACATCACACCTTCATGGAGAGCAGGCTTCTAAATGATTTTAACAGCTGATTCAAATCTTAGACATCATTGGACAGTGAACCAATTCTGATCATATTGGGCTCTCAGGTTTATTTTCTGTGACTTCATTTCAGATGTGAGCGGCTACGTTTGCCTCGTCTCGTAGTGTCGCTTCATATTACCGCTTTTAATAATCGTCACGGTCTCTGAACATTTGAGACCTACTGGTTTTAAACTGTCCGTGGGGATAATTAACTAATAAGAGTCTGTTCATTAATGGTTACAGACTGGTCTCTCTGGTCTCTCTGACCACTTTTCTCTTTTTGGAGAACGTCATGTGAAATGACTTCTCTAACTCGCACAATTCTCCTGCTCTTCATTCTCTGTCCTCGTCTCAGCCCCATGTGTCATGGTGTGTGTACATCTCACTCGAGTCAGGAAACTTGTCAGAATACTCATATTTGATTGGCTGAGCTGCATCACGTGATGTGATTTACAACGCATTGGTCGGCGCGTTTCCTGGACCGCTGAACAAGTGCCGTAAATGCTGAAAAAGCTGCGCCGGTTAAAATAGAAGCGCACCGTCAAAATGTAATAATTCTCAATTATCGGTTTTAGGTCCTGGGTCCGGATACAACGGCGTCTGGGTCCGGATCCGGACCGCGGTCCGCCTATTAGGGACCCCTGGCTTAAACCATTGAAAAGGAAACGCAATTCATAGGTAATAAAGGGAAGACACTCTCTTTGTGTTCATAACTGATTCCAAATCAATGTCATCGTCCAACCAACAGTCCAAAATCAAAGGGGATTTGCGTTGACATGAGACACAAACAGAAATACCGCTTCACATTTGAGAAGCTGCTTTAGCACTGTTGCAGCTGATTATTCACCAAGCCTTCCAGCATTGTTTTTGGTCACTTTGAACCATTTCCTAACCAGCCAAGCCACCGACACAGTTTGAGGGGAGTAATATGAAGTGGACAATGTACAGAATCACCCGTAGAGATGTGTTTTTTCCGTTCCAGAAACATGGAAGAAGTAGAGCCAGAGGAACAAATGACAACAGCGCCAGGGTTGGACTAACAGCTCCTTCTTCACACCATGCACATGTGCTAAGAATAGAGCCTCCATATAAGGAACTGTGAGAGTCAGTTGGCATAAACCTTGGGGGGGGGGGGGGGGGGCATACAGTTATTGTGCCGTGGATTGATGCCTCACCTCCTGTTGGCGGCCATGTGACTGGGAGGGTTTACCCCGGGCTTCACAGTAGTGGAACATAACAGATTGGAAATAAACGCTCTGGAACAACCCATGACTGGCACAGCGAGGCAGCCATGTGATCTTCACCATTTCCATGGCGACGTGGTGATAGTCAGGAAGGCCACACATGCTTCTTCTCTCTGCTGGTCTGCTTCTATCTTGTCTCCAGGATGTACACATGTTCCCCCTCATCTCTGACCCCCTTTTTCCTCTTTAGCCCAAATCTTTGAGACATGAGGAGTGCACCTTTTTACTTCCTGCCTCAGCTGAAGTCCTGAGGACAGCAGGAGCTAATGGAGCATGTGAATCAAGTCTCCACAAGCATTAGCACACAGCAGCATTCAGTTTCAGACAGACAGATGTCTAAGATGGGCTTGAGGAGTGTGTGTGTGTGTGTGGGGGGGGGGGGTTTCTTTCCAGCCACAATCACTCACAGTTGTGGCTCTGAATATAAAGTGGCAGGCTGGCAGATCTAAACACATCACTGTCCACGTTGGCACGTTAAATTTGGATGGAACATGATACCCTGCATGCTTCTACGCAGTGAATGCGTGTGTGGGGGGTGGTGCGGGGGTGCGCATTTGTCTAAAGAGCTGAGCTCTGTTCCTGGAGACGTCCCCAGTGTGGGCCCGTTATGACCCACGTGGCAGTTCTGACCTCGGTTTCAATAAGGCAACAGGTGCAGGCCTGTGTTTCCTCCCGTCTGTCCACAGTTGCTGCACCGCCTGCTGTGGCCTCTGGAACAAGGCTCCAGGGATGGGCTTAGTCTGGGAAACCCCCGAATGGAACGAGAACCCATGTCCTCCTGGGGTTGAAAACGTGCTGGTATGTGTAACTCTCTGAGTGATTTGAATCGGACGCTTTTCTATTAATAACCTCATTTCAATATCCTTTCAGCGTAGTGATGGAGGATAGGGTTGTTTGAATGTTTTTAGGGTTGTTACAAACAATCTTTTTCATTATAGATTCATCTTTTCTCACTTAATTGTTTAGTCCATAAAATGTCAGAAAATCACAACTAGCCCAAAGGTTAAGAGCATTTCTGTTGCCTCCACACAGCTCTCAACATGGCTGAGCCGGCGGCTAGAAGCTAACGATGCTAACAGTGCTAACGGTGTTTATCTGAGGGGGAGCCAGAGGGTGGGCGCTATGTTTCCATGACGACGCTGTCTGTCTGGACGGCATTATTAGTTGTAACCGCCGTATGAGAGCAGAGGGACCTCCATCGCTCACATGCACTCACATGCACTAAAAGGCACGCTCACATGCACTTACATGCACTAAAAGGCAGTAACATGCACTAACATGCACTAACAAGCCCACGGCTGGCCGGCTATGTAACAAAAGGAAGGGAGTGGAGGTGGATGGGTGAAACAAACACAGAACGTTCCACCAGGAGACCAGAGGTTACGTTAGCGATGTTTGTGCCATGTTTCCATACTTCCATACAGTCTACATCGTTATTTTAATCCCAGCAGAGATGTGTTTTCACACCTAAGTGTGTTTTTGTCTGATTTCCTACGTTAACCACGTGTTTACTGCGACTGTGTGCTGGACGTAAGAGAGCGTCTGACAAAGCGTCAGCAGGTGACGAGTCAGAAACACATGAAAGACTTGTGAGCCAGTCTGCTGATGGTGTCCACTGTGTTAACTCTGCTGAGAGGAGAACCTTTCCAAACCACTGGGACAATTCATTCCTCTCTTTTCAAGTTCAGCAGAGGAGCTGCTGTTGAAGTTCAGTTGAAGTGGACGCTTTACTCTCACACACTCACTCATCAAAGAGCTGGAACAGCTTACGCTGTGAGAAACCCTGAAGACCGAATACGTCCAGCTGGCAAACAAGAGGAGAATGAAAAAAACGCAGCAGCCATGTGCTTCTCACCTCACATACTGTCACTTACATGTTCATATTTAGCTCATAATAGAATGGGGCGAGGAACAGGACAGGGCCAACCGGGATCCAATTGAAACGAAGAAGAGCCAATGGTTTGACCCTAACCCTTTGCCCTTCACTCCTTCCTAACCCACCCTGCATATTCAGTAGGGTGCATATTCGGCTCAACGTTCCAGTCGCACTTTCAGCCATTTTACTACAATCTGAGGAAAAGAGCAGTGCCAGCTTCCAAGCAGACGGCTTCACTTTGGGTTCAGTAAGTAGGCCAGTCAACATAGAGTTGAGAAGGCGGGGGCAGCGGGGGAGGGGCGCTCACCTGTTCCAGAGGTTCAACGAGGGGGGGGGGGGGGAGCAGAGAGAGGAAGAGGGGTGAGAGGAAAAGAGTGTTTTTGTCCGTGCCAATAAAGTTAATTATAACTGAGAATGAATTCATGAATAATTGACTGTTGTTAGCTAAGCTGATAGCTACTTTTTGCAGTTTGGGGATACCTTCACTCTAAACTGGCAACACATCTCATACTCTAGTCCTGTTTCGTGATGGGATGATGTGGGTTGCTGTTGTTGGTCTGCAGCGTTTCTTTATTTGGACTAAAGGAAGTGACGGTCCTCTACATGACACTGGTCTCGGTTTGATGTCCTCGGAAGCCCCTCTGTCACCGAGTGTAGAATGTAATCCCACTGAGATGGGGGGGGAGGGGGGGGGGTTGATCACCAATGGGATTGTAGGAATGAGATTTGAAAGGCGATGGGGAAGACGTGATGAGTGGGATGTGTTGGGGAGGGGGAGGGAGAGACTGATGGAGGCAGCCATAGATAGACAGGCACCGGGTTTCACTTTGAAACTCTCTCACCCTCTCTCCCTCCCTCCCTCTCTCTCTCCCTTCCTGACTCGGTGGCGTTGAAAGCCAGTGTCCTGCATGTCCCGTCCTGTCTGCTGTTTACCCTCCCACTGTTCATTAACCTGCAGAGAAGGTCACTACCGATACTGTAGACAAGCAGAGCTCAGTGTGTGGATTGTGCTGATCAGCTCTACACCTGGAGGGAAGTGTGTCTCCACATGTGTGGAATGTTACCCAGACCGGCTGATAAACAGGAAGTACGCTTGATGAACTTTCTGCCTTTTGGATTTTTATTAAGTGGCAACCAGCACATTGTGGCCATCAAGGGGTCAGAGAGCAGCCCTGGATAAAAGTCATTCACAGACCATTCTTGATGTATTCTGTCATTATTGTACGCATTAACTCTAACGACACAATGCTAGTAAGAATTGGTATGGTGTGGGATTAAAGGCCCCCTGTGGAGTCTCTGACCACTAGTAGTGCTGCGGGGACAATGTTTTAATGAGTGGACCCCTGCTGTGTTTTGAACCAGGACACACATATTTTTCACACCACTATGCTCATCGACGGTCGCTCGGTCGGTAAGCTGCCAGGAAACGTTCAGCAAAGCCCCAACAAAGGCCAAGCAGAAGAAGATGACAAACGTGGATATTTCATTGTTTTACAGACAAGGCACTGCACTGCATCATGGACAAAATCATTTTTATATTAATCAATAAGTATCATGATATATATGTATTATTATTAATAATATTAATGCTTAGTTCACAGTTTTAGGACTATTCTAGTGAGGACAGACCCCTAAAGAGAGCAGAAGCTCTCTACAATTCTTCCATGGTGCAGCTCTTCTTTCCAAATGTTGTCAGACTGAACGGATCAAAGTCTGATGACCTTAAAAACAAAGAATCAACACTAGCGAGGGAGTGGCACATGGTGGCTGTTTGTCTCCTGTTTTTGGAGGATTCAACGATGACTCGATCGGAAATATATCTCATAAATGTACCGTTATTATCGCAGAAGATTTGTATTATTTAGGACTATGGCATGTTGATGTTTGATATGAACACGTCACTACTGATCCCAGTCGGAATGGATTTGGTCTACAGGTGTGAATATTATTCACTGAGTTCTACGATATATGAGAGAAAAATGTCAGAGGGACATATAAAGTAGTCCTTCTTTTCCCTTCACGTCTGAGGACAACACATACCTGAGTGAATTCATTCCACACAGTTTCACATTCCTTCTCATCACATGTCCCTGAGAACATGTCCTTCAGCCATTGTACAGCGCGAGCTGCTCTGCACTCGATATCCGGCCGTGCAGAAAACACAAGCCCTGCTCTCTGTGAGCGAGATGCACAGGGACAAGGAAACAAAAAGTGTGCGATTCATCAAATGGGGAACAAAGCAGCGGAGGCTTAGCTGGAGATGTGATGATGTAAGAGGAAACCTTGAGCAGCCTCCCCCCCAACAATCTGATTCTGGTGGAGGAGACCGGCCCAGCCGACAGAGAGGAGTGAGGGAGAGACAAGACGGACAACGAGACAGAGACGGATGGAGACGGAGGTCTGTCAGCTGCCACATACATCTCCAGATAACAAACGGGGAATACTTTAACATACTGTGATCCAATATGGTACTCTGTAACCTGTTCCTCTGTAGCATGCAGGCTTTATGAAGAGCTTCTTCAGTGAGAGGCTGCTTCACTCGTGGTGTGAAGGAGAGAAACCTGAGCTCCTTCCTTCCAGCTGCTGTCACACAACAATCATCACGCTTCAGTAGAAACAATTCACTCATTCAACATCAATGAAACTGTTCAATATCAATATATCCTCGGTGCAATGATGTAGATTTAATAATCTATCATTTATATATATCTTTTAAGGATGCTTCTTGTTATTGAGAATGAGAATTTGTTCATTGACAGTTTGCTATAGTTACTGTACATTTTATATTCTATTTTTTAAACTTATTTGTTACATGTTTGAAGTAGATAAATACATAGAAATGAAACATAAGGATTGTCCCTGTCTGTTCATATTCATCAACATGAATCCCATTGACTCAGTGAGGAACCTTCCTAAGCAAAGAGGACTATTCCCCCACAGCCCCTATAAATACAGGCCTGAGCCTCTCACTGAAGAGCGACCACTGATCTGCTACAGCACACTCTCACGGCCTATGTCGATGATCTTCATCAGGTGATTCAAAGCTGCCTGTCTCATGAATGTGTTGTCAGGAGAGATCCTGACAGTTCTTGGTGCGTAGGGTTCTCTACTGCATTAGGTTACATTTGGTAACCTGTGGAAAGGTTCCACTACGTCCTGTTCCCTAACACGAGGTAAGTAGTGTGGACGCTCAGTGTAAACGTAGTGAAAGAGACGCCTTCTAAAATGTAAACGCAGTAGTGTGGATGTAGAGTAAAGCTTCACCTCAACTCACACGTTTCATTTTTGTTTCAGTCCACCTTTAGCTCATAAATGCCACTACTCCTGTTTATCCACCGCATTCTTCAACATCCCTTTTGAAAGTTTTCTGGTGACAAACCACCTCATCTGTCCTTGATATGGGGGGGGGGGCAGCTCTACTCAAACAATCTGGTGTTACTCGCTCTCAGGTCAACTAGCCTGCAGCATTGTATTCTAGTTTTCAAAACTGTTTCACTTTGTGAGGAATTTAAGTTTAAAAGCATTGCTAGTATGTTTAATAGCACCCCTAGTGGTGGATATTGTATGTTTACAGTATATTTACTTATAGAAGTGTTAAACCATAAAAGCATAATCATTGAATGTATTAAACTAAAAAGTATACTCATGGTATGAATAGTCACTGAATGTTTTGACCCATGAAGGAAGGTGAGGGATTTTGAGTGAGGCTTTTCAGTACGCCCATATGAATGAGTGAAGGATGGCCAAGCGAGGATGAAGGTGTATGCTGCTTTAAGGAAGGAGGGGGGCTGGTTCAGAAGAGGAGGGATTGACCAGGCCAGTGGGTCAAAGGCCAGGAGGGGCTTATTGGATTTCAGCCAATCACTGAGCGGATACAGGACATCTCATAGACACTCAGAACACAAAAGACTTTGCAGGGCCTGGAGACGGCAGATCTGATGTGGAGCACGGTGCAGCTTAGAGTACATCCAATCTACTCCGTTTCTATTTGGAAATGGAGTTTTCAAATAGAAACGATCTCCGTCCACACGGGCGTTTCAGCATCGCTTTCAAATTGATCTGCATCCACATGGCAACCTTCGAAAACGGATATCACGTGACCATTAACGTACACTGAGCATGCGCATGACGGTGTAAACAGGAAGTAGATTGGTTGCTTAGTTAAAATAAATACGACAGAGTAATAAAGTAGTCTTTAATAATGAAAGGTTGTGTTTGATACTTACGATCTTCCTCTAAAATCTTCCTCTATGAACTCAAACAGACACAGTTCGTGGAACGTTTTATTTTTCAGACTTAGTTACAGCGCTGCGGGCCTATCTCTCTCTCTCTCACATATCAAATTTACTTTAAAATCAACACTTACACGTAAACGTTTAATAGATTATGGGTCTATAAATGTTGTCAACACACGTCTCTCACTCGTTTCCTCGTTGTTGTCTGTTCTCACTCGTAGCTCTGCTGGTGGCTTAGCTATCTGTCCTACTCAATAGCATTTACTGCTAACAGTGGCTTCAGACGGCTGCTCCGTAGGGCTGATAACGCCGCTGGTCACGCCGCTCGCTAACCGCTCCAATAACAGCTGCTTCCTCCACAGAAATGCAGACTTTAATTGAACAACAGCTGCTAGTTAAGACAACAAGGTCAGCAACACCTGCAATCAGTTGTCCATGTTAAATTAACCTGGTAGTCGATCGGTAATCAATGTTGTTGTTTGTGAGCTTCCGGGTAAGGGTCACGTGATAGACGTGACGAATCAGGGAAGGACACGTCATGACTGCTAAGAACCAATCAAGTAGCGAACGCGGGTGTGGGCGTCATCGTTTCTAATCTTATCCAGTTTCGGCCGTCCACACGAAAACGCAACCCCGGAGTTTTCAAACTTATCCGACCTCGGGAGCGTTTTCAAACTTATCCGTTTACGGTGCTCTAATACTCCGGCGTCGTGTGGACGCTCAGTGTAAACGTAGCAAAACAAATGCGTTTTCAAATGGAAATGGAGTAGTGTGGACGTACTCTTAGACTGGGCAACGCTAGACGGTAGTATGCGACATGTTTGATCTCTGATTCATGGAACATTAGATTATTAATAGTGTGATTCGGTTTGTAACTGTTTTTGCGTTTGTGGGATAATAAAATCCTTTTGATTTTGACTAGAACCAGCTCTTCTGTTTTGGAGTTGGTTGAGAAGCACATGGTAGGGGGGAAGGGCGGTTTCTCTCTTTGAACAGAAGTTCTGCTGCCCTAACAACTTAGAAAATCTCATCTTTCTCAACAAACATTTTAAAAATCTTCCCACAAAAGTTTCTTGTGGTCTTTTGGTGCCTCCTACATTAAACTAAAGCGTCTTCTGTCCTGTCTGTCTCTCAGATCCCCTGAATGTGTCCCCTCACAGTCACACCGCTGACTTCTTAAGAGCTGAAGAATTGTCCCACAAACGGCTGAACTGTGCTCATTCTTCCTAAATTTAGCCCACTCTCCTGATCCCTTCGCTGTGGGAAACACTGCATACTTTACACCCCTCTGCTCCCAATCCAGCAAGGACCCGGCTTGGGCCGTCTGCTCAAGTGCCTGATTGTAACTCACCAGAACAGTGTTTGGCGTGTAGGTGTCCTTCCTCTGCCTCTCAGAAGGGGCTGAAAACTCTGCTGTTCTGCTCTTCTCTCTCTGGCACAATAAATCAGTCCTTTATCCTGGACCTGAAACAATGGGTTCCCTCATTCAGTTGAGTTACAGTATGTCTAGAACATCCAGAGAACACCTTAAGGACAAAGAGGCGGAGCTAGTGGCCTGGTTATTCAGCAAATTATCCTCAAGGATGGCATACCGATAATGCCTTGTGGTCTAGACATATGTTTCCATCAAATGGCCTACTTAGAGGTTTGAGAGTCCCAATTCAGTGACCTTCCCTTCAAGCGCTTTGACCACGGCTTCTGTATCATTTTCTGAGCTGAATATAAGATGCCTTGTGCCGAACGCGTGCTGCTAGCATCCATCAAGCTATATGTAAAAGGACTGAATATCAACCTTGAGACGCTCAGATCAAACCAGGCTAATTTGGTCTGCTGGTTCGTCAAAGCTTCTCTATACACCGAACAAGAGACGTCACATCAGAATCTCTAAAGATGGAGTTGCTGTGTGGAGGCTCACACGAGGCAGACTTGGAAAAAGAAAAGAAGGTTTTGTGTGCATGCGTGTGGACGGAATACAAACCAAAGGCCCTCGTAAAAAAGCTCCTTCTTTCAGATGGTGAGCCATGCCGCAGCTTAAAAAGAAAAAGGACCGACTTCACCCAGCCCCCCCCCCCCCCCAGAGGCTCCTGACACATGCTCATGAAGCTGCTTTCAACAAGTGACCCTGAAGAAACCGGCAGTACCACAATTGCTATCATCACGATATATATACAGTGGGTACGGAAAGTATTCAGACCCCTTTAAATTTTTCACTCTTTGTTTCATTGCAGCCATTTGCTAAAATCAAAAAAGTTCATTTTATTTCTCATTAATGTACACTCAGCACCCCGTCTTGACAGAAAAAAAAAGAAATGTAGAAAGTTTTGCAAATTTATTAAAAAAGAAAAATGTGACCATGTGAAATATCACATGGTCATAAGTATTCAGACCCTTTGCTGTGACACTCATATTTAACTCACATGCTGTCCATTTCTTCTGATCCTCCTTGAGATGGTTCTACTCCTTCATTGGAGTCCAGCTGTGTTTAATTAAACTGATTGGACTTGATTAGGAAAGGCACACACCTGTCTATATAAGACCTTACAGCTCACAGTGCATGTCAGAGCAAATGAGAATCATGAGGTCGAAGGAACTGCCCAAGGAGCTCAGAGACAGAATTGTGGCAAGGCACAGATCTGGCCAAGGTTACAAAAGAATTTCTGCAGCACTCAAGGTTCCTAAGAGCACAGTGGCCTCCATAATCCTTAAATGGAAGAAGTTTGGGACGACCAGAACTCTTCCTAGACCTGGCCGTCGAGCCAAACTGAGCAATCGTGGAAGAAGAGCCTTGGTGAGAGAGGTAAAGAAGAACCCAAAGATCACTTTGGCTGAGCTCCAGAGATGCAGTAGGGAGATGGGAGAAAGTTCCACAAAGTCAACTATCACTGCAGCCCTCCACCAGTCGGGGCTTTATGGCAGAGTGGCCCGACGGAAGCCTCTCCTCAGTGCAAGACATATGAAAGCCCGCATAGAGTTTGCCAAAAAACACATGAAGGACTCCCAGACTATGAGAAATAAGATTCTCTGGTCTGATGAGACCAAGATTGAACTTTTTGGCGTTAATTCTAAGCGGTATGTGTGGAGAAAACCAGGCATTGCTCATCACCTGCCCAATACAATCCCAACAGTGAAACATGGTGTTGGTGGCAGCATCATGCTATGGGGGTGTTTTTCAGCTGCAGGGACAGGACGACTGGTTGCAATTGAAGGAAAGATGAATGCGGCCAAGTACAGAGATATCCTGGAAGAAAACCTCTTCCAGAGTGCTCTGGACCTCAGACTGGGCCGAAGGTTCATCTTCCAACAAGACAGTGACCCTAAGCACACAGCTACAATAACAAAGGAGTGGCTTCGGAACAACTCTGTGACCATTCTTGACTGGCCCAGCCAGAGCCCTGACCTAAACCCAATTGAGCATCTCTAGAGAGACCTGAAAATGGCTGTCCACCAACATTCACCATCCAACCTGACGGAACTGGAGAGGATCTGCAAGGAAGAATGGCAGAGGATCCCCAAATCCAGGTGTGAAAAACTTGTTGCATCATTCCCAAGAAGACTCATGGCTGTACTAGCTCAAAAGGGTGCTTCTACTCAATACTGAGCAAAGGGTCTGAATACTTGACCATGTGATATTTCAGTTTTTCTTTTTTCATAAATTTGCAAAAATTTCTACATTTCTGTTTTTTTCTGTCAAGATGGGGTGCTGAGTGTACATTAATGAGAAATAAAATAAACTTTTTGGATTTTAGCAAATGGCTGCAATGAAACAGAGTGAAAAATTTAAAGGGGTCTGAATACTTTCCGTACCCACTGTATATACAGTATATATGTGTGTGTGTGTGTGTGTGTGTGTGTGTGTGCGTGTGTGCGTGTGTGTGTGTTAAGGTGTGGAGAGAGCTAATAGCAAAGGCATGCAGTGTTCTGCAGAGTATTTAGGTGACGTCTTGATGTGGCAGGTATGTATGACTACAAGCCTCCACTCGTTCCCTGGCTGCAGTTCAGGTCCATCGATTGCTCGATTGACGAAGAGCCAGTAATGAAAAAGATCACACCTGTGCTCCAGCAGAGCAGCTTCAGCCCCAAACCACTGTCAAATAAAGACTTGATGGAAAGACGATGGCAAGGGATGGCAGAGAGAGGCTTGCTGCTATAGAATAAAAGTGCATGTACCAAATATCTCCCCACAGGGCAATTCTGGCTACATGTTGCATTAATGTGTTGATTCATGTCAGCTGGAAATAACCACTAACTAGCACTGATCCTCCTATTATTTTGACCGAAACACATTCTCCAGGTCGCTAGGCTTCACTCTGGCAGAAACTCGTTGGAACGGGACTGGATCCTTTTTCTTTCCTTTTCTGTTTTCTGGCTGCTAGCATCGGCTAGCATTAGCAACATGGCTAATGCTGGCAGCCTAGCTAATGACCAAAGCAGGAAACAACTGTAATATATCTCAGTGCTATGATAGAGGCAAAGTAAAACACCCCAGAGGCTTCATTTTACCAGGAGATGGCGACACGGTGGAAGACAGAATTACATAATGAGAGCCAGACTAATAGGGAACCGGTCATTATTGGATAAACATCACGGTGTGCTATCAACATTTACTTCACAGTGATAAGTTAAAGCAAAAAGCTTGTCTATTGCCACTTTAATGGTGGGTTCACAACAAAACTCGTTACTCGCAGGAGTTTACTTGCTGGATCATTTGTGATTATTCGCAACATCATTCGCTCTAGAGGGAAGAAATGAACACTATTTCTGCTTAGTAGGCTCCTTGTTGTGGAAGTCCCAGATATCCCGGATAACTAAACGCCTTCTTGTCTGGTTCATAACATCATCTGGAGGAGCTCCGTGGATTTCATCACGGTCTATTCACTACATAATGATGCTGACTTGTAAAAAGTCTGAATTCGTGTTTTGTTAGTTCTCTCCACAAGACGACGAGCAAATAACTTTTAAAATACTTGTTTTCTCAATGGAGCTCGGATCAATCGGTGATGGGCTTTGCTAACTTTGTAGCAGCTCCATCAGCACTCAAAATAACGTCATCTGGGCGTAAATACGGCAGCTTTGTTTTCATTGTTTGTACATACATTTTCACACACAGTTTCGTCCGGTCTCTACTACTACTCTACAGGTATCATAGAGCCCTGGTCACACGAATTTCTCGCGCGAGTTTGCGTTTACTCCCATCTTTGCATTGACTTTAGAGAAGTCGAACGCTTTGTGTTTGGTGTGAATGCACCATAAGGCTGATAGGGACAGAGACAAATAGACGCTGAGAGGTCAGTGCTACATCCATCACGTGTGTCTCTGAACAGCATGCAGGTATTATTGTCATTGTCACATAAAGAGTTGGTTTTGGCTACACAACTTAAACAAAGTTAGTCTAAGCAACAGATGAGGCCCAGCCCAGAACCAGGGCCAGAGTTTCCAGGAAGACAGCCTGTTCTGACTTTTACTAGGAAACAGTGCTAAAAAACCCAGAGATATTTGCCAAAGCGTTGGTTAAAGTGTCTCCAACAGTTTCAGAGCGGCCGTCCCCTCGGGTTTACCGGGGCCGCTGAGAGCAGGAGCGGCTCCAGGTTGCTCTAACAACAATGGGATCAAACAGGACCATCAAAGCCAGGGAGCAGTTCAAAAGGCTGGCAGAGAGACCCTACTTTGGGCCCTCATACCGGCAGAGACCCAGAAAGCTGCTCCTTCAGCGATGCCGGTGGGAGCTTCCTACATGTGCGGAGCGTCACATTGCAAATGGAAACATTAAGGAAGCAGGGTAAGATGTGAGTGCTGGAGTGCCGGTGGTGATCTACTGCAGTAGGCTTTAAAAGGGACATCTGGTAACTACCATAAGTGTGATTTTCACACTAGAACCAAACCTCTCTGACAACTCAATAAAGAGCCCGCCCAGGTTAGCTGACCATTGCACCCGCGCCATCTGACAAAGATAACAAAAATCAATCTCGGCCGCTGCTGACTGGGAGCGATTTTGTTGCCAAGCCATGCATGAACCATTAAAGTTCATTCGTTTCCTCCCGGGCACTTTGAGGGAGGAGTACCAGGAGGAAGACACACATCCAGTCCACAGGAACATTCAGGCTTTCCCCTGTTTATTATTCTACCTCTGTCTTTTAGTCCACATTGGGAGTAATCAGTTGCAGGGGAGTCTGTTCTCCACCTCACACTGCCCCACTGGTTATCAATGGGAGCTTTCAGAAAGGACCTTTCCTCCACTGATCGGAACATCATTTCCTGCTGGACTTGCACACTGGGGCCATTGAGATGTGGCCCCCTGTAACTCCCTCACTGCGGCCCTTTCATATTTACTAGTGACCCGGAGACCTCTGGTCCAATATACATGAGGTATCAGCTTGCAGTGGGCCGAGGGTGCAAGGGGAATGAATGCACACAAACATTCTCTCAGCATGGAGCGGTCCATCTGAGAGATACAAGGCAGGTTTTTCACCGCAACTCCTGCACCGTTCCAAAATAAATAGTCCCGAATGAGAGAACTGGACCCTTTAAACATAGCGTCTGAGCCAAGTCAAAAGAACAGGAAAAGACTGTCTTTCAAGAAGCCACCAATCAGAGCAGCCTGCACTAAAGAATCTAGCAGCGACCCACTATAAAGCATGGTACATTAAATTGACTTCCATGTGGATTTGTGCTTGTGCTATAAAAAAAAAGCCTGTCAGCTCCCTGACGTTTTGAGGGTACGGCAGAGATTAGATGAGAGGGAGGAAGAAGTGGGGCAAAAGAAGGAGGGGTGGAGAGATAGAGAGAGAAAGAGAGAGAGAGAGAGAGAGACATGCTGCATTGCTGCATCTGTACGAGGTGTCTCTCCTGCTCCCCCACCAATTACTAACACTCACATTGATTCACTGAAGCGACCAGGTGTGGAGAACACGGGGGCTTACACATTAATCTATACATAACAATGCTGCAAGCTCGAAGGGTTGACATGTTCAAAATACATCCGGCCATCCGGAGCTCGGGATCGCTCTACAAACGCACCTCACACAGAGCAAGCAGGAGAGCACATGAGAGGTGGAGGATTACCTGTAGGTCAAAGAATTTGCTGTATCTTCTGTAGACGATGTGGGAGGTGTTGTCCGAGTAGGTGACATTGATGAGATATACCTGCCAAGAGAAGAAGAGTGGAGAATAAAGTTCAAACTTTTCTTTTAAATTTCTTTTCATTTCTGACTGGCTTGTTTTGTGCAGCCATCAGTGGAAAAGATACTTAACTGCAATGATACAAAGCAGCGGATACTCTCATTGGAGAAGCTGTAGCTAGAGAACGTTCTTGCTAGATAAATGACAAAACGATTCATAGATTACATTGGCAATCATTTTCCGTCCGTCGACAAATCAGCTACTCGATAGATGCCAGATGAATGGATTGTAATGGGATAAGCGTGGGCTCACACAGCCCGACACCAGCTCCCCCAAACACGAAGGTTCAATGACACACGCTCACAAATGTGATGGACAGTGACGTCACCCCTCCTCTGTCAGCACACTGACCTGTTGGCCTTCACCCTGGGCTGCAGCAATGATCCGTCAAGAGGAGGGAAGCGATGCCGCCATCATTTCTAATCTCATAGACGACCAACGAAGTCGAGCCAGAGGAACAGCAATGTTTCTCAGTAATCATCAGTTGACATTAAAGGGCTCTCAGGTGGATTAGTTGTTTCATAACATTAAGCTGCAAGCTTGTGAAGGGTTAATTACATTGAATTAACTGGGTACACCTCCAGAATCTAATCTAAAGCTTGTAGTGTTCTAATACTCTCTCACTCTCATGGATGTGGGGCTGAAGATTCCTCGAGACACTCCAGTGACTCCATTACTAAGAATCATCGATGCTAATTCTTTGCATGGCCACATCGTCAGTGTCTTCCCAAATGAGGTACGCTGCACGACTACAAGAGGCCTGAAATATTCAAGCTGCTGTGTCTCTGGTGAGGACACACTCAAAGTAGCATATTTCCATCAGCCTAAACAAAAAGCATTCATGGGGTTTTCGGATATTTTGCACTTCAAAGCTGTTAAATATCTGGCGTGTACTCAACCTGCAGCTAAAATAACCATTATGAAGGGATTTACAATAAAACGAGATGTTGTCACCCATCCAAAGCCTTCCAGCGAAGTGGCCCAGACACAGCGCAAATAGAAATCCACTTAGCGTCAAGGCACCGTGAACACAGAAACCGTTGGCTTTGCCTCTTGTACAGCATTCAGATTAAATAAAGGCAACGCGTTTCCCTGGTGAGGCATTGCTGCTCCGTCCTCCAGCAGGCTCCACCTCTGACTAATCTTACACTGTCACTCCGACCCCTCTGTACCTGCCAAGAGGCTCCCGAGCAGAGCCCCGGTAAACGAGGGGGAGTGGAAGACCCCGACATCGACGTACGGAGGGCAGCAGCTTGAAACAAAAGAGGTTCCGCTACAACGCCGAGGGGTTAGAAGGCCTTGTTGCTGCTTGGAAGGGGCTCGGCTGCTGCTGGCAAGGAGCCACCCCAGTATGTTCCCACCCATGCAAAACACAGCACACTCCTGGCATCAAGAAGCTGCGACTGTCACACTACACTCACAAACTTGTTCCTAGCACGGTGGGGTGTCACCACAGCCACTGGCTTTGGCATTCATTGCTATGAAAATGTGCTCCCCAGGGAACCTCTGAATTACTCAAATCACTAAAGTGAAAAATGGCTCGCTGCCAAAGTCAGCAATATTTCCCAGTGTCTTTGTGACAGGGACTTGTGAGGATAGGAAACAGCTGTTTTCAGAGCTCATTAGAGCATCTCTTAAAGAGATGAGAGGGCGCTTCAGAGAACTGAAGGGCACAAAGAGAGATAACTGGGTGAGGCGTCCTCACGTCATGTGGAGCTTCATTCTAGGCCAGCATTGACCTCACTGGCACAAATAGCTAGCATACCTTTATGCTGTTAGATAGGGACTCAGAGGGACTGGAGCGGCTACCCCACAGCTTGTTCGGGTGTGTGGTCCTAATGGGTTTTTTATTGAAAAAAATCCAAAGAAGCCATATTGGTTAATATTCAGATTTTATCCACACTAGTGGTGTGGCTCTGTGGATTCAAACGTCCATCAGTCAGTCAGGAAATTCAGCGATCACATTCATGGTCCCCAGAGGATGAATCATAGGGAATTTGGTGATCCTCTGACTTTTTCCTGTAGAGCCACCATGCGACAATGACATTTGTGTCTTTGAGTGACATGTCTCAACAACTATCGGATGGATTGTCTTTCAATTTGATGCAGAAATCCATGTGCCCAGAGGATGAATCCTAACGATGCTCTGAGTTATTATCTGACTCCACTAGCTGTTTAAAGTTATTACTTACCAATGAAGTTGACATCTGTGGTTTTGAGTGAAATGTCTGGATTGATTGCAACATTTGGTGCAGACAGTGATGTCCCCTTCTGGACTGATTGTAATAGCTTTGGTGATCCCTTACCTAACATTTAGCGCCATCATGAGGTCTAACTCTTCCTTTGTTTATGACCAAATACCTGGAGCTCCCAACCGCTCCCTGAATGAAGCGCTAACTAGCCAACATGCTGAACTAAAAATGATTCTAAACATTGTCATTGTGAGTGTGTTAGCATGCTGACATTAGCATTGAGCTCACAGCATTGCTGTGCCGAAGTACAGCATCGCACAGCTGCTAGCATGGTGGTAAACACTAGTCCAAATATATCTTTGGCAATTCTGTCCTGCAGAATGTCCAAAGATATCCAAACAGAAACGTCTGTGGTCAAACAAATATCAGCTGTATGTCAGCCTGGTCAGGATACAGTCTATGAAGAACTCACTCCAATTCTACCATGTGACTCAGTGTTCGGCCCCCCTAAGGCCTTAAGACCAGAACCCTCAGGGACTGACATCCTCCTAGTAAATGCTTGAGTGTGAGAGACTGTAAGGGCTTGAAATTATGTAAATATGAATGGGACAGTACTGTGCCATGACAATGTAAAAAATGATGATGTATAATTGTGGGTATTTATTAGATACTTTTTACTTCCTGATTTGAACGTCCTCCAGACACTTTCCTCACAAGATGAGAGGTAATTTCGAATAATTTATTTACTCGCTTTTGTCAAAACAGCTTCAATGACAAAATTAAATGTTTGATGAATAAATATGTGTAATATAATCTCTGATTTCATGTTTTAATGTTCCATCTTTAATCCTTAATGTTTCTGAGTAAATGTAATATTCCAGGCTGAATGACATCCGTCCTCTTTGTTTACTATTTTTTACGTCATCTTTCACTGTTAACCCCATGTTTAATTTCACATTGCTATGAATTGTGGGTAATTCCCTTAAGCAAAGTCTGCAGAAAGTGTTTATAAAGGGCTCAAAATGTCTGAGAGAGTCCTCAAACACTTGATGATTTTACAGTGGGACAACCCTAAACCCTCACGACTTTACGGGAGCGCGCTTCAAAGTCCTTGAGTGTGTGAGTGTGGAGATTGGGTCCCAGTGTACTCTACAAACTCCTCCCATCATGCCTCAAGGCAATCCGTGCTTAGCTGAGGTCCACGATGGGAACCAGGCTGAACGATGTGGACTCAGTGAAAAGATCCAAACCCCAGAAGCAGATAGGTACAGTATGTAATGGCAGCAGCAGTGGAAAACACAACCAACAACCATCCATGGTCTGCCCATGCTGAAAATATCAAGCTTAAACCTAATGCCCCGTCCCTGTCCCCAAAATAGACTCTATTCACTCCTCAACACTCCCAGTGAAGTAGAACAGTCTGGGCTGCTGCCGTTCTCCATGCAGTGACAGATATCGAGCAGTGAAAATCTCATCTAATCTCATGACTTCATTCTGCATACTGACTTCATTCTGCATACTAACTTCATTGTGAATAGTGACTTTATTCTGAATACTGACTTTATTCTACACACTGACTTTATTCTACATATTGACTTCATTCTGCATACTGACTTCATTCTGCATACTGACTTTATTCTGCATAC
>NW_022280068.1:170152-266784 GCF_004355925.1 Anarrhichthys ocellatus | reverse complement strand
TTCTGCATACTGACTTTATTCTACATACTGACTTTATTCTGCATACTACATGGTCACTGCTTCTTCCTCACCTCTCTCATGCAGCCCACACGCTGACTCAGAGCTCCAGTACAGCCAGCCATGAGTGTGAAGTGGCCTTCAATCAAGTATTGGTTGAACAAAAAGGTAACAGCATTTATTAGCACTATATAAACAATTAATAAGTGGTTTATAACACACTATGACGTAATTGTACACAGCTATGGACTATGGGGGTATTGAACATGGTGAAGACACACCTTATATCATTACAACTGTGATTCACTACACTGTCAGTCATTATGTGTCCACTCATGGCTCCACATGAGGAGTTTTATCTGTGGACAAATACATTAATAAACACTTATATCTGCATTGCAAATTTACAACTATAATGCTGATACATTACAGTTGAGAAATAATCTGCAGATAACTCCATATGATAAGAATATTCCAATCTGATACATTTTTGATATTAACAAGCAGGAAAACAACACCGACAACAGGTCTCCAATTGATCGTCTATGTTCTGCAGAACCACAGAAATCAACATAGAAGCCCAGCAGAATCTTGTAATTGCTGCGGACATTGTTGCACAGCAGCAGGCATGTCTGGACCAACAAGGCATCGCTGCAATTCTAACATGAGAGCAGCGTTGGGGTGAGGAAGCAAAATGAAAGCTCACACGGAGAAGCACGAATCCTCATGATGTCCAACACTCAACAAGCACAGCTCACTTTGAAAACAATGAGGAGGCCGGACCAGAACTCAGTGTAGATGAGCGTGAGTAGGTTTGATCAGATGTACTCGTACTATTACTACTGTCATTCAAGAGATTTCATCATTCTGCTGCTTTCTTGATCGCAGACTAGTCGAGTTGTTAGTCACGTGACAAAACTCCATTTCTATCTTCTGGCATGTCAACTTTCTTTTCAAAGGAGTCTAAAAAGTGATTCATAAACAGGAAAAACACAGAGGAGGGAAAACTAAACATGTAATAACATAACATAAGAAGGCTTGGGGGCCTCGAATGTCCCAGATAGCAAGAAAAGACTTGGTTCGTCTGTTATTCCCACGGAGGAAGTGGGACTTGAAAACAAAAGTTTTATTCATGCTCAGAAGCAGAGAGACAAACATGAATTGTTGCGACGGAACAAATTGGACCTCTGATTATTTCATCATGTTCTTCTGAAATAGGCTATGAATATTCATACAGCTTCCTTTTTTCCCCCCTTTGACTAAAGAACCATTTCTCTAATAACATAACACCACACAGAGATACGAACAGGGAAAATAACTTACAGTTTCGGAAGAAAGCCAGGACCCAGTCTCCCAGTTTTGTGAAGTGAAGAAGGCAAGAGAGCGCAGGGCTTGCTGGGGCGGAGATCGTGGAGCTAGCCACTAAATGCAGTGAACCCCGCCTAAAGCACTATATTTAAAGTTAACTATAAAACAGACACACATCATACTTTCAGACCATGAAAGCGCACATGCTCCTCTGACTTTGAAAAATTCTCTTTGCATGGGAGTTAAGTCTTTCCACATGGAACCACCACCTAAATATACTCACTCGTCTAATACAGTCACTTCTTCTCGCCACATCAACAAATGACAGCAAATAAATTCTTCAGAGAAGTTTCTCAGCAAAGCCAACACTAATGTCACCAGAGTCAAATCAACTGTGGGACCATTCCGTTCATAAGCTTTAGCAGAGGGTCTCTGAACACCCACTAAAGACAGGGGTCTTCTATCTGCTGCCACAACAGTGCCCACTTTGACATGGACCAATCCAGTGCCTTTGTGGTGGACGGTCAGGGGTGCTGAGGAAAACCTGTCTAATCAGCAGCCACGTCCTGTGCACCTTGATACCATTTTCTTTGGATCAGATTAAAGAGACCAGGAAGGCCATGTACTGATGAAGAACCGGGTTTACCGTACAAACACTGCTTCTAAGGGAGCAGGAACCCAGTCCGCTGCACTCTCAAGAGTAGGTCTTTGATATGTGACTTTAAAAAGCAACATGAGGCGACTAACAGACCTCCAACGAGGCCCAAGCTGTGCCCAGATGACATTACACCAGAGCTGTCCTCCACTGAAGAAAGTCTTAATCCACTGTTTGACTTCCTCCACAGATCCTCCACAAAGCTCCTCTTTAAATCTTGTGTTCAGCAGAAATGTGCTCAATAGTTTAGGAAATAAGTCAATCGGCTGAAAACCCCCATAAAGAACGGTGAGAGGACTAAAGAGATCTTAGTGGACTCATCAGCTAAGATGAGGCAGCCATGCATTACAATTATAACTGATAATAATATCAGATAGCATCTATTCCATTCAATTCTATCTCTGTCCATAATTTACTGCTATTTCAATTCCTGAAGTTTTGACCAATGGTTTTCACTTGAATCCTGATTCCTGTTTATTTAAAGATTCTTTCACCAAGTTGATGATTTGTTATCTTAATAATAAATAGCGATTCAGTAAATGTATATCTATGTGTTCATTTGTTACATTTTGTTTTACACAGTTAGGAAAGCAATATTTAAGTCCAAACACTCAATGTGCTTATAGAGGTTGAGTCTCAGGAAATGTGGGACAAGTCAGATTCAAGTGTCAATCGGTCAGTGGAGGTCTCAGTCTCAAGTCCTCGCAGCAGGTCTGCATTCAAACTGCAAGTCTTCTGTGACGGTTCCCTATCTTGGTTACTTGTTTATGTTCCTTTAAGCCAGCAGGTACCAGAGGTGGTGATTGCCCTAAGTGAAGGCACCTGGGCCCGGTGTGCTCCCACTATAAAGCTCCGCCTTCCTGGCAACCTGTCGGCGCTCTCCTATCACCCCGTGGAGGAACGAGGACGGCTCGTTCGCCACCACCATTGCGAGTTAGACGTCTTGTCATGTCTAATAAACTCTTTACTTTTGGCCAACTGTCTGCGTCTCCCTTACCAGTGTCAGGGCTTCAGAGCCAGGTCGTGACATCTTCCATGTCTGGTTCCACGCCTCAAGGGAACCAGTAGTGCAACAAAGCTGACTCCTGCCTGTAGAACTCTATGGTCACTACTCCTCGTGCTGATGCCATAGTGATGTCATCAGTGTTACACAAACTTCGACCATTTTTTTTTTTTCAAATCCGTCTCCAGTGTAAGAGCAATACTTGGAGTCCCCCTTTCAGTTGAAGTATGGGTGTAGATATTATACTATGATTTAACTTTTGCGGTACTTTCTGGTGGAGATATTATAAACCAGGATCACAAATTTCTAATACATCATCCTTTTGTGCTTTGGTGGAGAGAGAGAATATCTTATCATCCTAATCTCTCCTCTTCCTCCTCTGTCTCTCTCTCTCCTTCATTGGTCACACAATAACTCATCCAGTGACGTTAAAAAAAAAACGAAACCAGAGCCGGAGCTCTCCGGTGATGGCCGCACATCCTCCGTCTCTCCGCAGAGCATTGCCATTTCTGCACGATGTAATCACAAGTGGAGCTGTTGAGGAGAGAGTGCTAATCGGAATAAAGCTACTTGCACGCTTTCAGACTTCTGCAGGAGACTAATAAAACGTCCCACAATCACAAACAACATCTGGTACTGAACCCATGAAAACAACCCCCGGCATGGAACACGGATACACACCCAGTCGGTATGAGGGTCAGAGTTATTGCTCTGCAAACTGAGCATTGAGAGCATGGACCTGACTCCCCCCTTCTCTCTCCTCTCCCTCACACACTTCCAGCTAGTCGTCTCTCCCAAACAGTCGCTAGGCCTCGTAAACCTCTGCACACATCAGCCTCCCAGTTAGAGGTGAGCATCTGAGACCGGGGACCCTTTCGCTCTTTGTTTGATGGGCCAAATACATATTTGAGTGGAGAACAGCTCTCTGAAGACACGTTTTACTGTGCCCAATAACAACAGAGTCCTCCGGTCTCTAGAAAATGAAATGTTACGGCACTGGGACTTGTAGGGGAAACAGGAGCTTAAAGTAAACATGGCCGTGCTCTCTCTGGCATCACCTGCCCCTGCAAACACGTACCGATCGCAGGAGGAGATTGTGTGTGTCTGTGATGCAGGCAGACCCCCCCCCCCGCCTGAAGAGCACTCCCCTTTGACAAAGCCCCTCCTCTCCCGAGATAAGCACGTCCAGCTGGTTTACCAAACATTACAAACATTTAGCGGGTGCCACAGATTGGGTCTTCTCTCGTTTCCTCTCCCTCCCCCTTTCCCCCTTTCCCTCTTTTTTTCTTCCCACAGCGACGAGCCTTGGCTCCTGAGACAGGGTAGCCAGGGAAACTAGGCCACGGACTGACCCCCTGAGACTGAGGAGCCCAAAACAGAGCTCAGCTCAGCTCTGAGAAGCTCCTGTTACACTTCAACTGTTCTCAGCCTGGATACCACTCCACAAGCCCATGATACAGATGGACTGATTACTGAACCAGTCTGTGGAAGCAGCAGCTGTGCATTAAGAGTCCAGGTTGCATTAAATACATAGCCCTGTAGATATCCTCAACAGCAGAGCATTCATTCATTGTCTCTTAGCACTGAAGATACTCACATTAACATGAGAAGCACAATTATTATTGTTTTCAATGTGTGTGTTTTAAGGAATAGAGAGTGAGAACATTGACACCATTCTTCATGTGTTACTATATCTCCTACGACTCAGAGCATTAATATCTATGTATGGATCTAGAGGACTAATGTCTACCAGAGCAGAGAATAAAGTCTCTCTCTCTCTGTGTGTGTTATCACAGCTTCTCCTCTCTTTGTTCACATTAGTGCATCTTATGTTAGTGCATGTGAGTGCATGTTATGTTAGTACATGTGAATGCATGTTGGTCCATGTGAGTGCATCTTATGTTAGTGCATGTTAGTACATGCTAGTGCATGTTGGTGCATGTGAGTGCATGTTATGTTAGAGTATGTTAGTGCATGTGAGTGCTATTAAGTGCATGTTAGTGCATGTGAGTGCATGTTATGTTAGTGCATGTGAGTGCTTTTAAGTGCATGTGAGTGCTTTTAAGTGCATGTTAGTGCATGTAAGTGCATGTTAACGTTGCTGTTGTTTTCCCTATTAGCGCTACTAGCGCTGTTAGCTGCTAGCCACCGGCTCAGAAGGCTCCATGTTGAGAGAGAGCTGTGTGGAGGCAGCAGAAATGCTCTGAATTGTGTATTGAGCACCTTTAGGTATGGAGCTAGAGGCAGGAAGCCATTGGCTTAGCTTAAGTTTGTATGCTAACTATCATACACTGGAGGCCGGGAGAAGCAGCTAGTCAGTTAGACACAAACACGTGGGGAAATAGGTTGACTACTACCACAGTTACCGTTTAACTCCTAATGTTAGGTCCTCTACCAGGTTGAGTCACCAACCAGGCGGTGTGGACACGTTCCACGGGGCCAAAGCCAATCAGACGGCTCTCTGTTCTCATTTGAACACACAGATTTGTTTAGGAATAAAAGACCCAATTTTAACTCAAGTGCCTTGAGGCACTCGTTGACATCGTTACCTAATCGTGAAGCCACGTGGACATCCACTTTAAAGGCTGTGGTTATTTCTTACAAGGGCTGTAGAGAAGTTAGTGTGTAATCAAATATACACAACGTAACTGTCACACAGCAAACCTGGGGGCAGGGGGAAGTACTCCAGTACGGGAGAACTGGTGGGTTTAACAGCTCCAGGCAAACTGTAATTAAGCTGCCATGTGGAGTCTGCTGCGTGCTCTGTTTTTGATGGGTACTTGAAGGCAACAGCTTACATGCACAATACCCGGAGGGGGGGGGCCTCATTCCTGCCCCGGGGCTCCGTATAGTCAGTTTTCAACAGTGTCAGAGTTTCAGGTATCACTTTCACTGGGGGCACCCCCATGTTAAAATGTCAACTGTGTTTAGGTGGTCTCATCCACTGTGCTGTTTGGATCATTCTGTCTAAAAGTCAGCAGGTCTGATGGAGCCCTGCGAATTCCTCCTTCCAAAGGACAATGAGTGTTCTAATTGTGTCCACATATCGTTGGGCCCAAGGGGTCTGCAGGACTGTAATTGCTTACAAGCAAGTCATTTATTATGACTTGTTTATGAGCTCAAAATAGGACCTGAAGTGGGGCCAAGGAGTGCAGAGCTCCAACACAAGACTCACACTCATAACAAGCGTAGTATTGATGAAGAGGGCCACAGGAGGGAAGGATCAGCAAGGTAATAATAATCACTGAAGCCTGTCAGAAAATGTGGAGACTACCAAGTGACATACATGACAAAATGATTGATGACACAAGCTTTAAAGTAAAAGAAAGTACGTTATCAGAAAAGGGTTATCAGATGGAGTTTGAGGCCTGTCAAAGCTCCACAACGGCGACTATAAATGACCGTCGTGGTGAGATACTTCTGTCAACTGCTGCTTCCAAGGCCAAGAACAAACTTACAATCTACATTTTTAAGTAAACGTGGACAACATTTTAACGTGTACAACTCCATCTGCTGATGAAGATCATGTGATATGATGAAAAAGCTCCAGAACAACTAAATGGAACTCGTGGTGAGAATATTTGTGTCAACTGGTACCAGATCATTCCGGGGCTTCATGCTTCATGTGCCGGGGCTTTAGACAGTGAAAACTGTCCACTTTCACACATGTTGTCAAGCACGGACAGGTAGCAGTGATCATCACTGAACTGATGAAGATGATAGAATAGACCTGGATTGATTGTTGTTATCTGAACCCATAACATGTTAGAATATACAATAATTCTTCTTCTTAATAAATGAAACATTCCGCTGGGATTCAAAGAATCCCTGTGAGGCTGAAACTCTGTGTGGATCTAGCTGTGGAAGTTTTGTTTCCACCTTACAGCTCCATGAATAATACAGGTTAGATACTTTGCTCATACATAAGTGCCACATACTGAATATTGACCCCCAACATCACAGGTCTGTCTGGAGTGTTGAACATTCATTACCAGGTTATAACTTGATGTTGAGTCACCTGTGTGTCAGTAGCTTCCCAGTCATGACAGCTCACCTGTGATGATGAACTGTGTCAGCTAGTAACTATTTATAAGCAGGTATCCTGCTGAACAACACCTTAGCTTAGCGTGGTTCCTCACATAGCAGCTAGGTCCATGGAGTGGACTAAACGCAGCCGTGTGCGGTGCCACGCTGAGACCGGGGAGCAGGCCACAGAGACCCGTCTGAATGGGACACGGTGGGGGGAATAATGGGACATGGGTGAGGATGAGGCGGGCAACTCACGTAGTGTTTAGACGGATTGCGCCTCTTCTCCACGTCCACGACTTTCACGTCCAGCACCGTCCGGAACTGCATCTTGACCCTGCAAAGGCTATGCATAGAAGCGACAGACAGGCGGCTGCTGCGGCTCCGGATAAGCTACCTCGTATCACGGGAGAGAGATCCCAACATTCATTGCTGTCTCGTGCCAACTATCCGGCGGTCGTTGAGATATCAGCTCGCGCTTCCTTCGCACCGTCAATATGATTAGAAACTGCTCAACTGAAGCGTCCCGGTGGAATCCACACAGCTGAATATCCGAGCAGGGAGCGATGTTCACGGCGGGCGGCGCGCGGAAGGACGGCGGTCACCTTAAAACAGAAAAAAACTAAGTGAAGCGACTTTCCTTTGTGTCTGCCGCGGTGCCTACAGAAGGGACAGCCGCATACCTGGAGCGTACAGGAGGGCTGTCTGAGCGCGAGGGGAGCCGGCGAAGCCCAGCGTTTCAGCAGGCGCAGTGAATTTTGGGGGAACGGAGTGGGATGGGCTTCGCGCGCACGTCCTCGGGGCTACTTGAATAAAGCACTCGTGAGAGAAAAAAAACCATTAGTCTGTGCCTCCCTCTACGAGAAATGAGCGTCTGTAAGCAGCCGAGGGACGGTGTATCAGTGTCATGTCACTCATCCCCCTCAGGGCCCCGCAACTTTTCCTCCCCGCTTATAATGAGACCATGAAATACGGTTACATGTATGCGGGCCTGACTGAAACACAAGCTGTGTATTATTACTTTAAAGGGCCAGCTCTCCTCCAGGCTCTGAGTCACGAGCAGCTTTCTGGCCGGAGACACGAGCGGCTGGAGATATGGATACAGATGTTTTAAAGCTGACCAATCAGCAGCCGCCTGCTCTACATGAGAGAGCCAATTAACGACCGAACACTGCCCCCCTGTGCACCAGAACGAGAGCGCCTGAAAGGGCCTGATTAGAGGCTGCACTTCTTCCTGGTGGCTGTTTTATTTACTTGATGAAATGACACAGCTAAGCTGCATTGAGACCCTTATCATGTTGTCAGAGCAGTACTAAAAACAACCAGTCACCTTTTAAGATGGCACACTACAGGTGAATAAGGTAGTAGACTCCACCATGAAACCTCCCCAGATTACTACATGAAGTTTCAGAATATGTATGTTTAAATATGCAAATTATTTTATTTAATCTGAATGTTGGATAAAGCCAGGTTCAAAATTCTAGCTATCTAAAGAGGGATTGATGTTGTACTTACGTTAACGTTACAGCAGCAGAGATGACTCGTGTGGATTATTTAACAACAGTACGAATTAGCATTTTACCCCTGGAGACAAAACTGGAAATAAAATGTTTGGGACAACATCAACTTAACCATATCTCAAGAAAGGAAAATATTTAAAATATATATTCAACCAGTGGTTCAAAAGGAAAACTTGGTTAACTGCTAGTATATATATATATATATATATATATATATATATAAATCCCAGTTCTTCTTTCCATGTCTTCTTTTCAGAGAGGAAACTGTCTGGACAGCAAGTGGATTTAAAGACTTGAAACATCTGTCAGAACAGCTGGTAAAACACCAGAGTTGTGCATCACATGTAGATAATGCCATCAAGTTATAACTGGGAACAACGAACATATCCTCTCATCTTGACGGTGCGTACAGACGTGGCATTGAACAATACCACCGGCAGAATTATAACCTGTAGAAAGTGCATCATTGTCTTGCGTGGACTTGGCGAGTCTTCCGGCTGGGTAAACTCCTGGCCTTTTTAGATGCATATTTGAGACTCCAGACTAAGAGACCATTATGATTTTAAGGGCACTTCAGCCATTATTCCAAACTAACTTTTGGATTGCATGTACAACGTTTACAAGGATGAGTTACTCAACAGATGACGAATCGGTTTCGTTGCTGGGCCATGAGTCGGCTGTTGGATGTGGAGAGACTTTTAATACGTCCTGTGTTGGTATGGTAAGATATGTCATTGGCGTGTTTGCATTAAGTCATCAACATTTCTTGTATGAATGTTTTTAATATTCTCACTGCATAAAAGTATTTGTGTTAAAAACAACAGTTCAAAAAAACATATTGACTTGCAAATGAATAGCATAAAAGAAACACCACCTGTGTGTAGAGGCCTTCATTTCCCCCCAGAGGCCTCTTCAGCAGGTTAATGAAGCCATGCATGAGCCCGGGTCTGTTATGCATTTCCTATTAATTTAAACATGTCTTCTATCATAACAGTGAAGTGCACAGTGGTCCTGAAAGCTTCCCTGATGTCTGTCATTATGCAGTTATAATTTCAAATTCACAATAGATGAACAGAGGAATAAAAAAAGACATGATTTACTTCCAACCTATTGGACACTCACATTTTGGAGCAATAAGCCATAGTGCATATAGTATCTACAGTAATACTACAGTATTACCAATACTAATCTACCCAGTAATACTACAGTAATACTGTGCTCCAGCTAAAACGCAGTGTAATGGTCGTCGCTGGTGCTGATGATGTCGCTGTTGCACTCCAGGGATTTGAGGACCAGCTCCAGCGTGGCTTTGCTCACGTTGAGGCTGTGGCGCTGCCTGACTGCAGACAGGATGTGCAGGATGTGGCAACCCTTCTCTGCATCTACGGGCACAGCAGGAAGCAACGGTCAGCACGCAGGGATGTGGCCATGGAAAGCAAGGCTTCACCACACTTAGAGTTTAGTTTTTCAATAGGTTTCCAAGTTATTCAGCATATTTATTGGATATATTTCTTACAAAAATCTCACAGAATGGCAAGACATTTTTGACATGCAGTAGGTGTGATTGTACAAATCTGAAAAGCAGATAAACAGCTTCAACTGAATGATAATCACCGCTCTACTCAACACACTGCCACAAAGGAGATTGTCATCGAGTCAAACTAAAAATACGGAAGGTCAACGTTGATCAACAGCTTGAGACTTTAAGGGAAAATCTGCTGCCTTTGTCCTGGACGTCCAACCAGTGTTGATGGTAAATGTAGACTCCAGTGCTGCTGTATAGACCCAGAAAGCCGGACTAGTGGATTCAACTCGTCCACCATCAATAGTCTGCACCACAAATACTAGTCGAGACATGATTATTATTTCATTAATGTAGCCACACACACATAACATATTGACATTATTTGCACTGAAATTGTTACATCCTCGTCAAACGTTGGCTCATAACAACGAGCGTCCGCTGTGAAAAGACTAAAACAACACATATTGGGCTGTTTGCCTCGCATTCAGCGAGGAGGAGAGTGGGACTAGATGGCACCTTGTCAAACAAGCGCAGTTTGGCAGAATTTTTGATTAGCTAGAAGATGTATAGAAGGCTCTACGTGGGCTGTGTCACAACAAATTGGCATTTAACCACTTGACCAGAACAAAGCCTAACCACATTCAGCGGCATGTGGACGTCGACCTGCAAAGAGAGCCAGCTGCTGGAGCTAACCCAGCCTGCAGACGCTGTGATCCACCTCGGTCTGGAACTACAACTCAGCTCATCACGGAAATAACTGCTCAAGGGGATAGGGATAGATAGATAGATAGATAGATAGATAGATAGATGGATAGATGGATAGATGGATGAGTGTTTTTTTTTGTTTGTTTTTCTGCGGGCAGGAGAACTCAGCCTTCAGGGTCAATAAAACACACTCAGGAATTTATTGCTTCAATTGACTACATTTACCATCAACACTGATTGGACATCCACATACATGCTGGCGACTTTTCCCTTTAATCAAGAGCAAACATAGGAAGTGTACTTACACTTCTCTCTCTGCGAGTCCTCCCTGATGACGTCTTTGACGGCTATGAGTAGATCTGTGTCATGTGCAGTCACCTGGTGAGGGGCGACAGCATGAATCTTCACGAAGATAAGCAACTGAAGTGGGAGGAGTGTATTGGAGACTTCTCTGCTGTTTCTTACCTGATAGACTTCATCCTGGGATTTGACCTTGCGGTACACAACACCCTCGTCCTGTAGAATTTGCAGGGTCTCCTTCAGGAGCTGGCGTAGCTGCTGGCATGCGGATGGACCCGCCACAGGCTCCTTCACAGCAAGAGAGAAGCACAATAATACAACAGAGCGGACATTGAATTACATTTGAAATGACACGAGCATTAACGCTGGTTTACAGTCAATAACACGTAGAGATGGGATATGGCATTAATCAGACGCAGACACTGTGCTATTAGTGTTTTTATTGCCTCCTGTTTCAGTCTTAGATCTTCATCACTTTCTCCTACCTCAGTGTGTTGTCTTCTTGTCTAGTTTTATAGTAAAACCAAAATGTAGAACGACAACTCAAATGAAAGAATACAAATGAGCGTCTATGCTGGGAATGAAATCCTGGCTGTATTTCCTAACTTCACTCATCCCTCT
This sequence comes from Anarrhichthys ocellatus, assembly GCF_004355925.1. NCBI lineage: Eukaryota > Metazoa > Chordata > Actinopteri > Perciformes > Anarhichadidae > Anarrhichthys > Anarrhichthys ocellatus. Next base: position 255,124 of record NW_022280068.1, on the reverse strand, counting down.
CACGTTAGAAGGACACTTCAAATGCAGTTTGATTTTCACCACACATCTTCAGAGAAGAAAGGATTGTGATATTATTATTGGGGCGTACCTGGTCTGCTGATGCTGTTTGAGGCTGGCTGGAGATGAGAGGCTGGAGGAGGTCCTGAACATCATAGGGTCTGAACCTGGTCACCGACTTCTGCTTTAAGAACTCCTTGATGATATTCGTTGCCTTGCTGAGGGAACTGATGGCTGAGTCACTGAACAGACAAAGAATCTGGCCTTAATACAATTCATACTACTACTACATGCTTACATGTATGTTTACAGAGAAGTGATGACAGCTGTGACAGCTTCCTGTCTATGTATATATGGCTAGATGAGAGCCTGCGTTCAGTGTTGGTTCATTTTAAGCTAAGAACAACCAAACACTGAATAAGCTATTTTTAGGACCAAAATGTTACAATTAACTTTGATGAAGTGAAAACACATATTGAAAGGGTTAAAGTTCCAAGACGAAAACACAAACAACTCCCAGACCGGAAAATGCCATGGTAGCGACCTGTCAAGGTAGCCCCGCCCCTAAAGCATACTCTGCTTTATGGTCTATCTGACTCTAAATGGACCATAATTTACTAAATGATCTTCATGTTGTATTGAAGAAGACTTGAAACTAGAGATTGAGACCATAAACTCATGTTTACAATGTTTACTGTGCCATCTGTGCGTGTGTGAGAGTGATCAATTTTGATCCTGATGTGCTTGTATGAATGTGTGTGTGTGTGTGAATGGGTGAATGATGACACGTAGGGTAAAGACCTTTGAGCGGTCAGGGGACTAGACAGGTGCTATAAAAATACATGTCCATTTACCATTTACATGGTTTTCCACTGTTTGAAACTTTGACTAACACTTTCTTAATTGTCATGTTGCGCCTTCTTCTATAACTATTTAACTACACCCAACTGGAGTATTACAGCCACCAACGGTTTATCTTGGTGAACCAACTACTAATATTCAGTGTTGGATGGAAACGCATTAATTAGTGTTTTCTTTCGCCAATTTTCTGGAAATTGGGTTAAAATGTACAATAACTTGGATGTAAACCTGGCTACAGTGGTAATCCACTGTGATAGTACGTTCAGAGATTAATGTGCGTACCCCGTTGCATTAGGTTGCAGCTGTAGTGGTTTGTCATAGCACTGTCTGTAGAGCTGAGGAACCTCCATCATCCACGCTATCTGGACCGCCATCACTGGGTCGTTCACTTTATCTGAGAACACACACAGATACAGATTCACACGGGACGAATGGGCAGATGATATCGATGGTGGGTACCCTCAAATAAAGAATGTGCTGTGTGCGTGTGTGAGTGTGTGTGTGTGTGTGCGTGTGTTGAAGAGAGAAATGTGTAGGCCATTACTAAACAAGACTGCAGTAATAGGATAAAGAATGTCCTTGCTGGGCACTTCAACACTAGTTTCTTCTGAAAAGTAGTTTCTACTGAACCACTGATTAAGTGCTGGTATTCTGGGACATTGGTGGGACATTGGTGGGACACTGGTGGGACATTGGTGGGACATTGGTGGGACATTGGTGGGACATTGGTGGGACACTGGTGGGTGTAGCTGGAAGGTAAATAAGTGAAAGCGGATGATGTGTTCTGGTATCAAACTGCCACTGTGGCCTGCAGGGGACAGTACTCTGTACTCACAGAAGGTGGAGGCCATGATTTCTCTCTGTTGCCTCGACGTCTTCACTGGTCCTCTGACTCGGAGCAGCTCTCCGATCTCCAGACGGCAGCGGCTCTGCTGGGCCTGCCTCAGCAGAGCCAGTTCAGCAACTGGGTTGAAGCCTCCTTGAGCCCCATCACTGTGTTTTCCTCCTGCTGGAGATGACAAAGGAATATCGGACATCACACAACGGTTTGTGGAAATACATTAATGTATAATAATGAATTTATGAAGCACCTTTGAAAATAGTTGAACTAATCAATAATGATGATACACTTTCAAGCTGCACTAATAAACAGTTCATATATTTACATGACACATTCAGCTAGAAGGCATCAATATGGCTGAAGAGTATCTTGCTAACATTGAGATCCATACAAATGCAAACTCACATTTGGTAAGATCCACCTCCTCTTTCAACAGGTTATTCTTCCAGCAGAGGCAGTTTATTACACCAGTACCATCATCCACTGAGAACAAAAGGAAGGATACTCAAAATGTGTTTTTGCTTGCGATTGGGAAGTGAAAGCCATGCTTGTTTTAGGCCTTTATACAACAGGAGTGTGTGTGTGTCACTTGGTGAGATGTCAACAGAAACTGGAGCATTGTCAGAGATGGAGACTTTCTCACTGTTTATCCAGAACATGGCACAATGCCACAGTGGGTCCCAAAATAACTCCCAAAGACAGCATTCACAGTCGGGTAACTTTGTTCCACACAGGGACGCAGAGAGATTACCTCCATAGCAGAAGAAGTCTTCTCTTTCTCTCTTGTAAACCACCGTCCCGAGTACATCAACTTTATAGATTGGATGCAAGTTGTAGAAGTAGATACCTAGTAGACAGAAATATTACTCTCAAAGCAAAAATGACTGTCATTGTCAACATCAGGTGTGAGTCAATCACCGAGACAAGTCACACAGGGAGGATGTCAAATGGTCAATGAATTGAAACATTAAACATATACATAATAAAAACGTCTTATGAAGTAGTCAACGAATTTACAAAGTAGGAAATTAGTTGACGTTAGCTGACTTGCTAACGTCGCATTTAGAGTAACGTTAACTGTTTGTAAATAGCTTGGTTGGTTAGTTTACTTAACGTTGCTGTTAGACACAAATATCCCGACGTGTAGCTAATGTTGCTTGTGAAGGTTCAAAATGGAAAGCCCAAGGATACAGTCAGTAGATGAAATGTTTGACACTTAACGCTAGCGTTAGCTGTTACTACCTGGCACCTGTATGGACTCTGTCATCTGCAGGATGTCCCTGACATACAGCCTGGCGAAGGCACAAAAGATCGGGTCCAGTCCCCACAACATCGAGGGGGGCTCTTCCGCTGGATCCATAGTGGCTGGCTGCATTTCATGGTGAAAACAGAGGCAGATATTTGACCTCTCCTTTGGCGGCGAAGAAGCTAGCTCCCGCGGAGCGTCTTGAGAGGAACCCAAAACATTGGTCACGTGACGTGTTGTTGAGTTCTGTTAAATGCGTGTTTATTATTTACAGTGGCTCTGTAAGCGTTAACACATACGTGCAACATGATAGAAATGTTTCAGCTACATACTAGCCTTAAAATATTTAACTTATATGTTTGAAAGAGTCTTATTGGCATTTTACTGTCCGTACGGCGGGGTCGTTTTCGCAATGGTGTATGGGACATGTAGTTGCAGTGACACAAAGGAACCCGAATGAAGTGTTTATTGGGGAGATGGTGGCAGATTGACGCAGTAACACTACAATGAACAAGTAGTACATGGGTTATTGTTCTTGATGAAAATACGCTACAGTATAGTCGTGGAAGGTTGAAACGCCCCCACCAGTTGCGTTTGGTCTCCCATACAGAGGAGGGCAGCAGAAGACTGACATTAGCCCGCCAAGTGTCAAACACGAGGGGAACGGAGAGAAAGAACTGCAGCGGCGCGCACTCGGGAACGCGCACAGACACTAAATCCGCTAGATTACTAAACCCGTTTTACACCAAGGGAACGATGACTGTTTTCTTTTCCTTTTTTACCGTTTTAGCTCATATTAACGTACGGACCAACTGTAGCCGTGTTTAGCCTGAAGGAAACTGATGAATTATTCAGTGGAATACAACTACTTGGGAGGACCCGGATCTTTTTTCTTTTGGTTGAGAAAGAGCCCCACAGGATTTTCGGGCGAGTGGGTCGTCAGGAGTTGGAACAACGACGAGCTACTTACTACTTTGCATAAACATAAAGTCTTCTTCATTCGTGTATCAGATGTTAACAGTGAGCTTTAGCTACATTTAGGGGTTAACAATGACCCGAAGAGAAAGAGCTATTCTCTGGACTGGCCCAAACGGTGTCAAAGGCTAGGCTAGGTTTAGATCCGAACTATTGTGAAAGCTAACGTACTGCGTTCTCCAAGCAGGTACTTCTAACTAATGGGACACACATAGTACTCCAAAGACTTACGCTAAAGTCTCTAAAAGTGTTCAAGGAACGCGACACTACTCTGGCTCTTTAAAGTGGAATTCCTTTGTCATTGAAGGACCTAGGATTCAGCATGTCGTTTTTTAATTTCCGTAAAATATTTAAATTGGGAACCGAAAAGAAGAAGAAACAGTATGAACACGTGCGCAGGGATGAAAATCCAGAGGAAATATGGGACATCATCGGTGAATTGGGAGATGGAGCCTTTGGAAAAGTGTTCAAGGTAGGAAATGTCTCATTCAGAGCTTCTCTTTGTAGTAGGTGGCCTTCCCCCCTATCTCTCCTGTGACCTCTCCGTACCCAGCAGTGCTCTGTCTGAAGCCCGACACAAGGTACAGCAGGGTCCCCTCAGACAGCACACCTGCACTGGGGCACAGGTGGTGTTAAATAGGACCGCTCAGTCCCTCCAACATACCTGTCTCACCCCTCTCCCTATGAAGGTTGTATACATGTGACATCCAAATATCATCCCATCCCCTCATTAAAACTGACTTCTTCTCTACCTGGTCTCACTGACCGGTAAAGCTGAGAATTAACCACCATTTAACATCATATTTGTCATATACGTACAGATAGAAGCCGTGGCTACGCCTTTTTCATATCTACTCTTCAGCTGCTTTTAGAAGCTCCAACAACCCCCTCGTCATCATTTTAAATCGAGCCATTGTTTGGTTTCACCCCAGTGCATTGCTGGAGCCAGAGTGCTTCATTTGCATGAGTGACAGTAAATGTTGTCACACAGCAGGGCTGGACCAGGTCTGATAGGAGGAAGTCTGTGGCTGATCAACGCACTTTGCATGGACTGTTTGGCTCTTTGGTGCCAAATGCTATTTTTGGACACTTTGAAACAGTTGGACTTACCCGAGAGTTTTAAATGGGGTGTTATTTAGTATCATACTTAATTTAAGCCTAATCGTCTTGCACAATGATTTCATCACATGTTGTCAATTTCCCAGCATTCCAACAGGCAGGGCTTATGTGAACTAGACCGACTGTTGAAAAAAGGAGAAAAAGTACCAAAACAGATCCTTCATTGTGGTTCTCTGGAAGCAGTTCCTGGTTGTCCAACGGTGACATTCCGGAGTCAAGTTGAAGGAGATCTATGAATAGTAAACTGCAGAGTTGTGTCTGAGCTGTGTAATGCCCCGCTGCACTGATGATCACTGGGATAGTCCTCGCTGTTGATTCATAGTGAAACACAAGCTGTCTGCTTTAGTACCCATGAGTAGATTATGGGGGGGTGTATGTATTTTTAAATGGCGTGTATGGCTAACACGGGCAGGTCATCAGGAAGTGGCTGCATCCCATATCGCAGCGGTGACTCCTTTGAGCACATCCTGCCTGCAGAGAAGCCAAAACAAACTTTAACAAGACCTGTCTAACTTACTCAGACCTGCAGCAAAGCAGGTGTATTTGATGTCTTTAGATCCTCTCAATGGGTGTGTGCGGTGTTTGTTGCAGGTCTAAAGTCAGACAACTTTAAGTCCAACATAAACCAAGTTTTCTGAGTCTTCCATTACATTACATGTGTTCATCCTGAACTCGATCAGAGCACAGGAAAAGAAAGACGTAAGACTGACCTGAATAACTGCGCTTTGGCCATACAAATGTCGGATAACGTTCTCCTCCTACAGGCTCAAAACAAACAGACGGGAATTCTAGCTGCAGCCAAAGTTATTGACACAAAGACGGAGGAGGAGCTGGAGGACTACATGGTGGAGATCGAAATCCTGGCCTCCTGCGACCACCAAAACATTGTCAAACTGCTCGACGCTTTCTATTTTGAGAGCAAACTGTGGGTGAGTAGAGGGAAGAGCTCTCCGGACCGACAATGTCATCAGTGTCTCCTCTGTATTACCACTCGAGCAGGGGAACATGTGGATTGATTCTGCATCACTGTACTATTTGATTGCTCCCTCCGGGTTGTGAGTGAGGTCAAGTATCAGAAAGACGGTCCAGGCTCATCAGCAGTGATGAACCTGGACCGTTCTGGTGAAGATTCACCAGTCCATTAACGCTCCGACCCTCACCTCAGAGAACGACATCGCGGATATACAAGCAGCTGAAATGAGCTTCCCTCATAGCTCAGCCAGAGGGAGCGCAGAGTAGAGACGCTGATCCTTCACGTTAAAGGCTCCGGCTGAGTGGGGTTCAACGTCTGATCGGGGTCCTCATGGTCGGCACCCTTTAGAGATGTTCCGGGCACGTCCCCTGGGGTTGACCCAGGACACACTGGAGGGGTTATATATCTCGTCTGGTCTGGGAAAGTCTCTGGAACATATTGCTGGATGAGAGGGCCGTCTAGAGGCCCTGCTGAGCCTGCTGCCCCACATAAGAGGAGGAGAATAGATGGACTGTACTATTATTGCAAGGCTTTATGAAAGCTCCTTTCTTACTGTCGTATTCTTATCCACATTTGAGGCCAAAGTTCACATGATCAGCAGAAAGGAGCAGCTTTTAGAGCTGTTAATCATCACACCAGTTTATAATCCAGCCGCTGTTGATTTGAGCTTTTCTTTTAAATGCCTTTGTTCTTCACTTTAGCCCTTCATTATTGTGGTCATCTGTTATCTTTGGAAACTAGTTTGTCTATTCCTTTCAACACAAAGTCTGAGTTTGAGGTGTCCCACCAGGGGCATCAGTGTTGGGCCCTCGTGACTAGTTGTGTAGAAGTAGTGCCCTTTACCTCGGCCCTGGAGCAAACCTGTGTCAGCAGATAGGGATTCTACACTAGACTCACGAGGGAAGTGTTCATGAATACATAAACTGTGTGTGTGTGTGTGGAAGGAACTCAGTGACTGAGATAGATTACAGGCTGGTCCTCTTTCCTGTAGAATAAATCTCTAACCACTCCAGAAGCCAGCACCACATTGCCTCATGTGTGTCAGTACTCAAGCATCTTAGAAGACAGTGGGGTCTTTATACACTCTGTTGATTACCTGAGTATTTCATTTCAGTGCCCGGCCCTTTTCCTCCCTATTGTCCTCCGAACAATGGCCGTAGCCTGATGGAGGTTGAGTGTTGATTTGTATCTTGGCCTGTGCACCACCTGATCAGAGAGGAGAGAGTGTCCAGGACATTCCCTCCTGGAGATGAAAGGCTTCATTCCACTTAACCCGGGAGTGTGGGGAGGTGGCTCACTTCAGAACTGCATATGTCATCCGTTGACATTTTGTTTCCAGTTTCAGTTGCACAGCAACAGTTTGAAGTGATGTTGCTAATTTAGGTGAGGTCACATATAGTCTCACATCCTCCTTCTGTGCGCCACATGAATGGATTAGTAAATCTGTGGGTGCACACTTCTCCAAGTGTTTGTGTGTAGGAGAGAGGAAGCCCGGGCCCGTGGTGAGCAACCACTGTGGGGCCATTGTAGAACAGCAGAGCCGCTAACACAACAGCACGCCTACAGAGAAACACTAGAAGAGTGTGAGTGTGTGTGTGTGTGTGTGTGTGTGTGTGTGTGTGTGTGTGTGTGTGTGTGTGTTGACCAGCCGAGACCGTTCTGAGACTTCAGTCATTGTGTGTCCTGTAAGGGCTTTGTTGTTGTAAGTAGAACAGCCTTGAAAAGCTCAACTGAGTAATGGAATGCCATTGATCTTTGATGAAAAGTTAGTTTTTATAAATAGGCTCTTAGAAGATTGTGTAACTTGCCATTTGAAACGCAGGCTGACCCTGTAACATAAGCTCGGGCCTTAACCGACGTATCAACCACAATTAGTTTCTCAATGGTTGCAAAGTAGCAGAATTGCGGCCTTTACTTCCCCTTCCTTAATGTGTGACATTTGGCGAAATGTTCCCCAGATGTCAGTGTAGAGGATCATGGGCTGAATAACGACTCTGCTCCAGATGCTCTACCTTACCTACTGATCATACTCACTCCTGCCTCAAGTGCTGCGTCCATAGAAACTTTAATCCTATTTACAGAATAAGGCTGAGGTCTGGCTATATAGCTAGCTAGTGACCTACCAGCTGTGTGAAACCTTGTCCACAATGTGGCCCCTAACTGGGCCAATCCTCTTACAGCAACAGCCGTACTGAAAGCTCCTAAACGCCTTCAAGGGCTCCGGGTGTTTCATTCACGCAGGCTGGGTGGAGGTTCCTTCTCAACCTGCTTTAGTGGAGTGAGTAGGTCGGGTACATGGTGGCGGGTCCCTTTTGAGTTTTGTACAGAGTTACAATGCATTTCTCTCTCTGAACCTGAGAACCTTCCAGACTTCACTACAGCTTTGACAGAGCGCTGTGTTCAACCACAGCATTACTGCACTCGCCTCTGTGTCGCATTATTGTTGTTGTACCTCTAAATAATCTAAAACATTTGATAAAGGCTATTTGACGCATGCTGTTGTACATGAACAAACGTGTGTTGTAAACCACATTGACTCTGTGTTCCCTGTGCCCACGTTGGCAGATCCTCATCGAGTTCTGTGCTGGAGGGGCTGTGGATGCAGTCATGCTAGGTGAGTCAGCACTTCCACTTTGCATACGGGTTAGAATGTCAAACAGTAAACACTAAAACATGTCAGTGTGAAGGCTTTAACACACCGGGAGCGTTTTTCTATGGTGTGATTCATTTGCACATCAATTTATATTTTTCGGGGGGTTTTTTCAGAGCGAGGTTGATTCTTCTGAGCATTCACACCGCAAATATATGCATCAACCAATCACAGTGTTTGTACACTATATAGTACAACAACACGGAGGCTCCGTAGTCCAAACCAAGGCTTTATTATTCCTTTCAACCTTGACGAAGAGAGCGCAGACCAGATTCACTCCTTCTCTTACCTTTCACAATAAAAGCCCTAGACATATACACTGTAACTGTTTGCCAGAGGGAACTCGTATTCACTCGATAAAGCAGTTAAGAGTAGCTTAGGCTACAGTTTACCTCAGACGCTGCTCTGGCTCACTACGGTTCCTGGTAGTTGGTCCTCTGGCTGCGTGACTCTATTCAAACCTTTTGTTGAAATTGTGGTTTATTGGTTGCGCCCCCGGTGTGTAAAGGCCTTAAGACATCTAAAGACCTCTGTAGACCACATGCACATTACAGTCCTCGTTCATTATTACAGCTCATATAACCGTCTATGATTCGGTTGCATGTGTGCGTGCTCCACAGTCATAAATTGTAAGCACGCGTCTTCCTGTGGTCCCTGTAGAACTGGAGAGACCTCTGACGGAGCCTCAGATCAGGGTGGTGTGTAAGCAGACTCTGCTGGCCCTCGTCTACCTCCACGACAACAACATCATCCACAGAGACCTGAAGGCTGGCAACATCCTCCTCATGCTGGATGGGGACGTCAAGCTGGGTAAGGGCAAAGTTAACTCCTTCTGTTAACACCAGGAAGTACAGCTACATACCCTGTCTCAAACTGTCCCCCATCATACCCAGAATGGATATGATTCAATCCATAGATGGTTCCGAAAAGACAATCCCACAAACATGAACTGTGATCTGTGTCATACATGCACACAGGGTATAGGAGAAAGTAAAAAGCTAGGGCAAACTCTCTTATACTACATTTTCCTGGTTCAGTTATGCAAGTTTTAGTTTAGTTTTGTACTTTTCTAGGGGACAAACCACGAATGAGTTCACATTCTATCGATGTAGGTTCTGTGCCTTTGGCCGTTTTCTCAAGATTAAGCTGCTGTACAGTGATCCACCCTTTTTACAGCCGCTCTCACACATGCAGATCAAATACATTCAGTCATCTAAGTCGAGTGTTTGTCCTCATAGTTCACACACACACACACACACACACAGGCCTCTCCAACAGAAGCTCTGTGTTCAGTCGGTCTATCATGTGCTATCACGTGGAGCAGAAAACCAACGTCAGCACTTTACCACACTTTAAATGCAACGAGCTCAGCAGCTCATGTGATCCTTTTCATGACATTACACTCTATGAATGTGACACCGGCGCAAGAGACAATGTGGTGACTTTATCGTGTGAAGTAAGATTTCCAGGACACCCAAGCTGTAACCAAACTGAAAATGTCAAGGAAATATGTAATCAATAAGTTTTAAACCAGACAGCAGAATTGAAACAGAGGTATCTCGTCTCAAGCACGGGCCAAACACTTAGCAACTCCCATAATGCAACTCAATAGAACAGCGGTTTAACTCATCGTTTGTTCTTTGTCTATATGTCTGCTGTTTTTTAACCAAGTGCACAAGTCAGTATATGAGTGGATAGCGGAAAGTGTCAGTGTGTCTGGGTTTTTACGACCCATGTTGATGGGACACTGAGCCAGAAAGAACACAAGATAAGATGATATTCTACTGGTGTCACAGGTTGAATCCCTGTCTTTTGTGACAAGCACACTGAACCTGATGTGAGATCAGTGAAATGCCCCTTTAAAAGAAGAACTGTCAAACGAGCTAACTGTGACACAGTCTGAAGACGAAATGTTTTTTTCGAAACTTTATGACGGATGAAAGTTTCCGAGTCTGTGAGTAAACGTGATTGACACATGAGGTCGTATTTATTTTTGAAACATTTTGGACTAAAACTGCAGACTTGGTGGGCAAAGGCCTTTACTGCTGCATGGCAGACATCATAATGAATGAGTGAGCGTCATGCACAATAGCAGGTGTTGCTGACTACTCACACGCCACACAGACGAGGCATGATGTCATCATGCAAAACGTAAACCCAACATTATAACGGCACATTGTTTCCTCTCAGGCCGTGTTCATGCACTGATGAGATTATTAGTTGTTCTGCTGTTTTTATTTAGTTTGGGGAATCAATGATGACAGTGGTGTCCCTCTGATAAATACCTGGTTTGCCTTGTCTTCCAGCTGACTTTGGTGTGTCTGCCAAAAACACCAAAACCCTGCAGAGGAGAGACTCTTTCATTGGGACACCTTACTGGTGAGTTGAATATCAAACAAAACCTGTTTTCCGAGTCCAGTGGTTCCCAAACAGTGGAACTACAGGGGGGGCTTCATCACCAACCCGCATACACCGGTAACAAGTTGTAAAGATAGGGCACTATATCATATGGTTGCACCTAAGAAAGAAAAAGAAATTGAGCGGAACCGACCTGACATGCAGTGTTCCAACCACGGGGGGGGGGGGGAGAAGAGAGAGAGAGAGAGGTGTGAGACTGGTGTAAAGCGCAAATCAGATGGTAAGTCTGTTACAGGCAGTCTGTAACAGGCGACGCGACCACCACAACAACGGCACAAAAAAAGGTAAAAGCAAGAAAATATAAGGAGGCGTATCTGTCCCTGTGCTTTACAAGCACTATGGTCGGCCAAGAAGAGAGACCCCGGTGTGTTGTGTGTCCTAAAATACTGGCGGCAGACAGTATGAAGCCCACTACATTAAAAAGACACTTGGAAACCCACCAACCCGAACATGCAAACAAGCACGTTGAGTTTTTCAACAGAAAATTGGAAAACTGTCATGCCCAGCAGAGTCACTTTGTAAAAGCTGTATCTGTCCAAAGTAGCCTACAGAGTCGCCCAATGCAAAAAGGCTCACACAATAGCAGAGGAGTTAATACTACTTGCAGCCATTGCAGAAGAACTTTTCAAAATAATTGACACCTATTTCAAAGAGGCAGATCTGAAGTGGGAGTCTGCACAGATGGGGCGAAGGCGATGGCTGGGAAACGCAGCGGACTGCAAGCTCTTATCAGGCGCGTCTCTCACAAAGCACAGTGGACACACTGCCTCCTTCACAGAGAGCCACTTGCCTCCAAAGAGCTAAGTCCCGAACTGAACTCAGTGTTGACAGATGTCATCACAACAGTCAACTACATAAAAACCAGACTCCTGAAATCCTGGATTTTTATCATCAATATGTGAAGAAATGGGATCCGAGAACACGGCTCTGTTGTGCCACAGTGAGTCTAGATGGCTTTCACGAGGGACGGTACTGTCCAGGGTTTCTGAGCTGAGGGATGAGATCAGAGTGCTATTGACTGAAGAAAGGAATGACCTTGCCCACAAGTATCATGATGGAAACTTCTTACAGAAGCTTGCCTATCTCAGCGATATATTTCAGAAGCTCAATGGACTGAATTTACAGTTGCAAGGCACCAACACTCATCTTCCACAGCTCACAGACAAAATAACATCTTTTCCTAAAAAACTGAAGATGTGGGAGAGAAGGCTTGCAGAGGGGAGTGTGGACGCCTTTGAAAACCTGAATGCATTCCTTGACAACAATGAGCTGGAAAATACAATTATTCCATGTATGAAGGCTCATATCTCAGCCCTGCAAAATCACTTTCACAAGTACTTCCCTGAGGATTCTGCAAAATATGAGTGGATACGAGACCCCTTTCAAGCAACTGCACCTGCAGACCTCGGTACCACAGAGGAAGAGCAGTACATTGACATGACATCCGACTCAACAAGGAGACTACAGTTCACATCCAATTCACTGGCTGTGTTTTGGATTGGAGTGGAGACAGACTACCCACTACTAGGCCAAAGAGCTATGGGCATACTGTTGCCTTTTGCCACATCCTATTTATGTGAAACAGGCTTTTCTGCAGTTGCTGCAATGAAGACCAAATACGGATCAAAGTTGAACATTGAAAATGAACTGAGAGTGGCTATCTCTAACCAGCAACCCCGCTTTGACAAAATCTGTAAAACAAAGCAAGCCCACACCAGTCACTGATATGTAGGAATAGGGAATGTCGCTCGCGCGATCGATGTAAAAGCGCTCGTCGCTGTGGATCTCATTTGCGCTCTCGGATTTTGACAGTGATTTGCCTTCATAGTCCTAGTCAATGACGACTCTTTCTTCAGTTCTTTGATGAAAGAAGTGAATCTAATACTCACTATCAGTTTGTCTTTCTTGTACATAGAACAAGCATCCATTGACTCCACATCTCCTATCAGTGACTTTCCTTCTGTGCTTCCAGGATGGCTCCGGAGGTGGTGATGTGCGAGACGTCCAAGGACCGTCCGTACGACTACAAGGCTGACATCTGGTCCCTCGGGGTCACATTGATAGAGCTGGCGCAGATTGAGCCGCCCAATCACGAGATGAACCCCATGAGAGTCCTGCTGAAAATAGCCAAGGCGGACCCTCCCACCCTGATGCAGCCGTCACGCTGGTGAGTCACTGGTTCAATGGCCATGTATTAGTTCAGCATAACTCTACATCATATCTTGATATGCAGAGATCCTTGATGTAGTAGAGTTTTCATTGTCTTAAGTCTTATTGTTTTACCACTTGCACTCTTAAGGTCCCCAGAATTCAGTGACTTCTTAAAGCGGTGTTTGGACAAGCATGTGGACAACAGATGGAACCCCACTCAACTGCTACAGGTAACTCTTTCAGTTCAGTCAGGGATGTCTGTAAGCATTGGTTCCACGGGAACAAAGTCCATTTATTCTAACCTGAGCCATCAGAACCTTCTGAGAGGCCGTCATTAAAAGTGGTTTGGAAAAGAACACGCACTGTTTGACGAACCATCTGTCAATCAAACTCTTACCGAAGCGAGTCTTTTCTATGTCGAAAAGCCTTCAGTGTTGTTCTTTGCTCTTCTTCCAATGAAGAAATACTCTCCAGTGATAGGACTGATGACACTGCAGCATCTACACTGACCTCTTCAGGAGCGGCCATTGGTAACAACCAACAGTCTCCTCTCCATGTTGTCTCTCACACACCTAAGCCCCGCCCCTAGCTGCCAGAAGCTCCTCACAGGAAGCTGATTGGTCCAGACACAAACGCATTACTTGATTTTCATGTGATGACGCTGTTCTCGCGTGACCTCCTGAGAATCCAGCTGCTGTGCAAGCTAACATTTTCAGTTCATGTAAAAACTATACGGAAAAGGGATTTTAGCTTAACACAGACTTCCTCAACTGGCACTTCAATAAATGAAAAGAGCAGAATGAAAATATATAATTCATTATTTAAATTGAAAGTTTTGATTTTTTGTTCTCTCCCAGTCCCTTAGTTCACAGCCTTTAAAAAAAAAAAAAAAAAAGTTCAACCTTTATTTCAACAAGTAACTTTATTACTGATAATCCTCGTTCCCCATCCCATACCCATGTACCAGCTGCCATTCAGAGTGTGTGCCCACGCTGACGTCAGCAGTGCAGCTTTTCTTTGAAGGGTTTAAGGTGCTCGTCGAGTCAGAGCCACTTATGTACAGAGCAGCAGTAAGGACGCGTCCACACACACACACACACACACAGTGAACACATTTCAACGCTGCAGCTAAAGGGTTGTTCTGCACAGAGGAAGACTCGATGGGCTTGAAAATTCAACACAGCGGTCTGCCGCCGATGAAGGTTATGATATCGAAGAAGCTGCATATTCTCAGGCCAGCGATAGAATATGTGCAGCAGATTTCTCAGCTGAAGAAGGTGAGGTGGTCAGAAAGTGTAGATACAGTGTGTGTGTGTGTGTGTGTGTGTGTGTGTGTGTGTGTGTGTGTGTGTAGTCTCTTTGTACGCAACAAAGAAGTTGATTGACTTATTCCCAGAGGAAGAGTAACAGAAGGATGCAGGAAAGTCCGTATTGTTTAGCGTGCTATTTGGATCTTGTGTCTCGCATGGTCAAAACAGAACCGTCTGTTATACTGTGAGCAGTTTCTATCTCAAAGTCTGTGGGATTAGTTGTCTGCGGGGTGTCCAGTCCTTGCTGCCAACTATGTCGAAGGGCTGTTATTGCAGCGGCTGAAATGTTACGACACCGTTAAGATGGAGATGAAACCTTGATTACTAATCGTGTTATTGTGAATTGTCTTGTGCGCAGCATTCATTTGTGTCCAGCGTGACTGACGGCAGGCCCCTGAGGGAGCTCATAGCGGAGGCAAAGGCTGAGGTCACGGAGGAGATTGAAGACCACAAAGAGGAAGAGGAGGAGGAAGAGACGGAAGCCCACCTGGTGTGTAAACATTTACAAAAATCTGTTTGCAAAAGGAACTTGCTAGTGTTTTATGACTTTTTTGTAGAGCTGAGATAAATTAATCAGCATATTAAAAATGTTTAATCTGCTTTGATGATCAGTGGATCATTTTAGTCATTTCCAGATTCTCAGTACAGTATGTTAGTAAATTGTCACCCAGTCTTTTATTATCATAACAATTAACAATAAGTTGGCCTTTCACGATAATTATTATTATCGTACCATATATGGACATGACCTCAATCATTTCTGCTGATTCATGATTCCACATCGATACAGCTCGTTGTGTTTACACTCGTTTGTTTAGGAATGTCACCAACATGATGCCAGAATATACACCAAGGCTTTTCTTACCATTATAAGACTTGGACGTTGTGCCAAATTTGCACATTTTATATTTACAGAGCCAAAGAGTCCATTTTATTTATTGTTTTGGTTGTGTGGCATTATTTTATTTATTTTAATATTTATTTTTAATATTTTAATATTTATTTTACACTCCAATTCCAATGTCTGAATATTCTTAATAACTGAATGTTACAAACCCAGCTTTAAAAACATTTTAGTATTTTATATATTGGGCTTCAACTAACAATCATTTTCATTCTTTATTAACCTGCTGATTATTTTCTTGATATATTCCAATAACACAAAGATATGCAGTTTACCAGATTGAACACAAAGAAAAGTAACGGCAATTTTTCTCGAAATAGGTCTTAAAATGATTCATTTATTAACAGAACCATTTGCTGATTCATTTTTTTGTTGGTCAAGTGATGGATTAATTGGTATTAATAAGTATTGGTCATTCATGCACCCTGTTGTGTTGTATTTTAAGGTGAAACTAATAATCTCTTTAACTGTCACTTCCACCACTGCTTCAGGGCCACAAGCGCGCCCCCTCTGACGTCAGCGTTGCCAGCTCAGAGGATGAGAAGATCCCCCTCTCTCCCTCCATGTTGGAATCAGTCCCTGAGAAGGTGGAGCCGGTTGTGTCCGTGCCCACACCCACTGAGCTCCCTGTGGCCAACCATGTGGTGGACACTAGCTTTGTTGAGGAGGCCGCTGCCCCTGTAGCTGAGGAGACTTCAAACACTCCAGATGAGGACGGAGAGGTGGAACAGAAACCAGTGGAGGAAAAGCCCCCAGAAGCAGGAGGAGATGTTGCCTCCCCAGAACCAGAGACCCAACCAGAGGCACCTGCCAAGGAAATGCAGGAGCTGGAGATTGCAGTGGAGGATGAAAAGGAAGTGGACACGTCGGAGGGTCCAGCCAATCCACAGGCGAGCACAGAGGGTTCAGAGGTCGCCAACGCTCCTCAGGAGGAGAACAAAGCTGCTGTGGAGGAATCAAACGCACCAGCAGAGGAGCAGGAGAAGGAGGAGGACCGGTACAAAAATCTCAAGGTGACACTGACACTACCAGAGCAATTTAACGTTGTCCCAAAGGAGGAGGATGGAGAGAAGCCCACAGAAAAGGAGAAGATGAATGCAGAAGATGAGAAAACTGTTCCAGACAAAGCTAAGGATGACGGAGAGAGAGATTCAGACTCGGGGAGCGGCCCAGCTGCAGATAACAGCAGCGTGGACCTCAATCTGTCCATCTCAAGCTTTCTGTCCAAAACAAAAGAGCCGGGATCTATTTCCATACAGGTAACCCTCGCAGTCCACACACTCAGATATCAGCAGAGCTACAGAAACATCCATGAACTCTTCTTCTTCTTCTTCTTTCTTCTTCTTCTTTTCCAGGACAACAAGCGTCAGAAGAAGACGTTAAAAAAGACTCGCAAATTCATTGTGGACGGAGTGGAAGTTAGCGTGACCACATCAAAGATCATCAGTGACAATGATACCAAGAACGAGGAGATGAGGTTCCTGAGGTATTCACCTGCCTTCATTTACAAATATCATGTAAACAGGTTGCCTAGTAACCCTATGCTGTGTTCACACCAAACACAAAGCTAATCTTCACGTTGCGTTACTCGCGGGAGTTTACTCGCTGGATCATTTGTTGTTATTCGCTTCATTCGCTCTAGACGCACCGCAGGGAAGGAGTGGCTTATCTCCATGGAAACCGTTATCAACTAAGCCATTTATTTCCGCCATCAACCATGGCTGCTTAGTACGTGTTGTGAAAGTCCCAGATATCCCGGGAAACTAAACGCCTTCTTGTCTGGGTTTATAACATCATCTGGAGGCGCTCCGTGGATTTCATCGAGCTGTATTCACTGTGACACGTCAGCTGGTTTTTACTACAGCTCTATGAACACAAAATAAACAGATGTTTCTGTGATTTAACTGCAATAAACGGACAAAAAGGGACATCGAAATAACTACGTAATGATGCCGATTTGTAAAAAGTCTGAATTCATATTTTGTTAGTTGTCTCCCCAAGACGACAAGCAAATCACTTTTAAAGTGCTTGTTTTCTCAGTGCAGCTCGGATAGATCGGTGATGGGCTTTGCTAACATTGTAGCAGCTCCATCAACACTCAACATAACGTCATCTAGGCTAAATACAGCAGCGTCGTTATATTTTACACCGTATGGTTTTTTCCTGATTCAACAACGTCAGTGATGACAGGAGGAGCATCTCAGCGCTGATAGGCTTTAAGGACACAGCGTCATTTAGACTCGGGCCAATGAGGTCATGCATGTTCACCTCTCTGACACAGAATTAACATCTTTTTTTTCCTCTGCCACCACCCACTATTCTCTCCTCGTCTCCAGACGCCAGGAGCTGAGGGAGCTGCGTCTCCTGCAGAAGGAGGAGCAGAGGGCCCAGCAGCAGCTCAGCAACAAGCTGCAGCAGCAGACGGAACAGATCTACCGGCGCTTTGAGCAGGAGACCACGGTGAGTCACTCAGCTCGGAAAAGTCCTGGCTCAGATTCATGGCTCGGATGCATCCGACCAAACGGCGGTTTTTATCCTCCAGCCACCAAATATTATTCTCTGTAGTGAATTCTTTCTCCAGGTTGTCTTCAGCCCTCTCACAGCCATGCTTCACCTCATTGTCTGCTCATGACGTAGTTCTGGTCATGGCAGGAAAATGAGGCTGAGTCAGAATGAGTTTAAGGAACCAGCTGTTGTGTTATATGTTTCATTATGTTCCAGTGGCTGCTGAAATGTTTAAAACAGTCATTCTCAAACTTCATTTAAAAAGTATAATATGTAACTTTTGTCATGTTAAAATGTCCAAAAGTGACTAGACCTAGCTGGGGCTCTGAGATAGAGTGGGTTGTTCAGTCTGAAGATCGGCGGTTCGATCCCCGGCTCCGCTTGTCCATGTCGATGTGTTTGGGCAAGGCGGCTAACCCCAAATTTTTCCCGTAGGCTGTGTCATCGGTGTGTGAATGGTTAACTAGCCCTGACGGATAGTGGCATACTTCCATGGTAGTCCTGGCATCGGTGTGTGAATGACATGTAGTGTAAGAAGACTAGGAAGACCATTTATAATATACATATATATGTTGTGTACTTGCACCATCTCAAATGTTTCCATCCCGGGCCTATCTAGTGTGAAGCACCGGTTAGCATCATAGCTATGCTAATGTTAGCGTTTAGCAATCTTCCCACAGGGTTACTGACACCTAGGAAGTTATAAACAGCATTTTCTAAGCTAACGGAAGCACTACGATTCTTAGTTTCAAGTGATTATACACTGATCAAAACATAGTTATGAAAATGATATTCCATTGCTGCCAATTACTCCCCCTAAATGTTACACACTGCTCCTTTTAACATGAACTCGTACCAAGCCCAGAGGAGGAAGTAGTTTTAGTGTGGCAGCTTTTGCTTCAGGTATTTACAGAAAACAGAAGTAGCATGTCTGTTAACTGTTCTGTTCCCTCTGATGCTATTTCTGACTGCTTGCATCTTGGAACTCATTTTAGCTCGACAATCTGCATCCACTTTGGGAACAACTGCATTGAGATTAATTACACATGAAACCTCAAAGACCGGCCAATGACCTCATTTAACGCGGCAAGAAATGGAACCGTTTCTTTTATTCACTTAAAAAGGTTTTAAGGAACAGTCAAAAAAATGTGTTTATGAAAATAGAGCAACGGATGGTGAAAATGTAAACATGTGTATTATGAGTGTTTTGGTATCTGACAGGAATATGACTTACTACAAGAAAAATGGAAATGAATGTGTCTCTCTGCATTCCAAACACTCTCATGAGCATTCAGTCCCGTCACTTTTTTGGGAGGTGGTTCAGCACTTTTTACTTCACTACAAAACGAATGGTGACGTTGTTGTGGTGTAACAGAACATTTTGCCATCTCTAGATTAGGGAACGCCAGAAGCAGAAGAAACAGGGCTGTGTATAAAAAGACGTCACTCTGTGGTGGTTAAATGGAGCCTCCGCAGATGTAGGAAAAAGGGTGAAAGAGGATGACTCATTCGAGTGTTTTCTTCCACTGCACAGAGATCCAGGTTTTCCTGGCAGTTGGTGAAGGGCAAACTGTTGATGTTACTGTGTGAAGGATTCCCTTCAGTTGTCATTACTTGTTGCTAGTACCTTTTAGCGCCGTAGCAGTGGCTTCTATTGAGGTTTAGATAGATAGATGGAGGTGTTGGCTGCCTCGCATTCCTTTTTAAAACGTACATAACGAAGGTTATTGTCAGCCTCACTTTTCAATTCCGATTCCTGAAGGACTGTAATTGACAGACATTTTTGTAATATTTCTTTGAAAGTTTCAGTTGTATTTAAAGTTTTAAAGGTTGGTCTTCCACAGCTTACTTTGGACTTTGTGTCAACGTATCCGGCGGCACTTGTGTGTCCGGTATCAATCCGCGGCCGATGGATTGGTGCATCTCTCTGTTAGAGTGACTCCTACTGCTGGATGACCCTCCCACGCTGCTGCCTCTTTAAATACCATCATTTGCTTCTTTGTTTCACTGACATGACGTGACCCTCTGTGCCTTACAGAGTAAGAAGCGTCAGTACGACCAGGAGGTGGAGAACCTGGAGCGGCAGCAGAAGCAGACCATCGAGAGGCTGGAGCAGGAGCACACCAACCGGCTCAGGGACGAGGCCAAGCGCATCAAAGCCGAGCAGGACAAAGAGCTGTCCAAGTACCAGAACATGCTGAAAAACCGCAAGAAAGAGGTTAGCATGTTCCACACATGACGCGTGGAATGTCCTTTCACTTCCCTTTGCCCACATGTAGGCCCTTAGCAGGGCGGGATAGCTTGTACACTTCCTATTTATAGTGAGTTATTTTGATACTTCGCCATACACACACACACAAGCCTCTCTGATTGGCATCACCACCGTTTAGCTGCACAAGAGATAAACGAGTCACGGAGTGTTAATCCATCCACAGCTTCTTTCTCATTTGCTTTCTATCTATTGCTCGTGGCTGCTCTGATATAGGGCAAACAGGAAGTGGGACTTTCTCCAAAAGCATGTGACCAACGCTATCATTAAAGGTATTAAAGAGGATATTGTCCAAGCCCAGCCGAATGAGGTCATGAGGGCCCCGGTTTGCTGTGAGTTTTGAACTTTGACTCGCACACTCCCTGTTCCTCTCAGCTCTTCCTCTCTGACTTTTGTTGGAACAGAGTTATCCAGCACATATTTCTTCTGCTGTTTGGTGGGGCTTTCAGGACTTTCCTTCCCCTTTTCCTCCCGGAGTGTGCAGTGCCCCTTCACAGGTTCAGAGTGTGTGTGCAGTGTGCAGTGTTTAGAGCAATGTCTAGGAGGGTAATGCACTGTGATCCACAGGGAGTGGCCCTTGTCATGATTCAGTCCTCTCAGTTGTCCTCGTGCACCTTGTGCAACGCTTCCATACAGGACGTAAGTGAAACCCCTGTGTTCCTCACATTTGGAGTCTGGCCTCTGAAAGCATGACTCGTCACTCTTGAGACAACACACACCTTTTCTATACATCAGCACAGGCCTACACCAATCCTAAAATAGTGCCATGCCATCAACAAATCACAGAGAGAAATGTTTACTGCTGACAATGAAATGCTGTGAATTGTAGTGCTTTTCATCCACAAGTAATGGAGCTCATGCGAGAACATTTTGGTATTCTTATCTTCATTTTCTCCTCCTTGTTTCCGTTTGGTGAGCTCGTACGAGTGAGCCACGTCACATTCAGCAAACTCTCTGAACTTCAGATAACTGAATGACCAGAGTTAACATGATGAGTGACATGTGTGTGTAAATGAGCGCGTCCATAAGGACAGTGAATTAGCATCGCTAACAACCCAATAACACCATATAAGGCTACACGTCCTACCCCTTGTGTCCTATGATGAAGTCCTGCTTTCAGAGATCCAGAGAGGAAAGTCTCTCTTTAACAGAATTAAGGGACCTGATGAAGACGAGTAATGGGGACAAATGACTGCTAGGACAGGTCTGGACCACTTGAGACTGTGTTTGTACCTAAGAGATCATTCACAATACAGCAAGTTCTCTTAAATCAAGCCAGTGTGGTTCATGAGTGAGGGTCATTGTTCTCTATTGGATCAGAACCGTACGAGGTAGTGGCCCATGGCCTCACGGTTTATAGGTTGTTCCTTATGTTCTACCTTTCCCATGAGAACATGCCACGCTCAGATCCGTTGGGTAAATTGTGGACATTTGGAGACATGCGTCAATAGACACCTTGATGGTGCTTCCTGTGTTATCGTTGAGCGCCACATGACCGCTAATTCCTCTCTGTGTGAGGTAAGCCAGGTAGGGTTAGGATTAATGTGACAAACAGGTGAAACGCTCTTTATTACCTGCTGCTACCATCTGGTCCTTCAGCTCAAGCTGAGCTTAACCTGAGGTGAACTTGGCAGAAAGCCTGTCGGCCAACACACACACACACACTCACTCACTCACTCACTCAGCTGGCCTCATAAAGCCAATCCAGGTTAATGTATGGATAAAGGTTTCTGTGTAGAAGTGTCTCACTGATGAGACGAACATCTATTCTCGTTATTATTCTGATGTTGATTGTCGTTGTTTCTATCCTCATTATTATTATTATCATCATAACTTTGCGTGGGTCTCTCAGACACACTGAATGGTAGATCAGCAGCATCTTCCTGTGTTTTCTTCATGTCACCTGTATTCTCTGTCCTCCGTCCAGGAACAGGAGTTTCTTCAGAAGCAGCAGCAGGATCTGGATACCGCTCTGAAGAAGATCATCCAGCAACACAAACACGAGCTCGCCACCATCGAGAAAGACTGCCTCAACCACAAGCAGCAGCTGCTCCGAGGTGAAAATACTAACCGATTTACTGTCAGGCAGGTAATGCTGTGTTCATGTCACGTAAACCTCTGCGGTCCCGGTGAACAGCTGATTTTATAGCAGACAGACGACTTGTGTTCATGTCGTATCAGACCTGTTTTCAGTTTGTTTCTCTGGAGTCTATAACAAAACACCACAATACAAGAGCAGCAGGACAATAAATCCTTCTGTTACCTTGTCTTATTTACCACCGTTGAGGTTCTCTCTCTTCCAAATGATCCAGCCACGTAATTATCCATTCATCACACACTTCAGACCCTGCTTCCCCCGGGAACACGCACCAACGTTCATGGTTTCTAAGAGTTGCGTTTAACAATGTAACCCTGGCCACTTCTAAACCTCAGAACACGTTGTGAATAAATAGAACATATCCGAATGATGTAAACCACCAAATCACACCTTCAGGATGTTCTCTTACCAAGATTCAATGCAGGAAGTGAAGCAGACTGATGTTCACTTCCCTCTTTCAAAAAATTAAAATGTTCTCTGCTACATTATCTATGGTTAGTTTAATGATTAGTTCCAGATTTATATATTTATTACTTTGACTTACATGTTCAGTTCAACAGTTTATAATGAAGTCAAAGATGTTCTGACCGTGTTGAATATCTTTTGGGGGTGTGTGCAGATGAATGGGCTGTTTTCGAGTGACTATAGTGATGGGATTGTAGAGAACATAATATTGGTCCATTGATCATAATTCATCTTTTAAACGGCTTCCGTACTGCTCTCAGAAGCTTTTTGATTCTCCTGTAACCTCGGTACCGACGCTCTGGAGAACCACAGGTTCACTTTGTTTAATTCAACAATACGCCTCTGTTAACTTCAGCTGAACTCCTTCTCAACAGCACAACAGCTGCCCTTATTGAGTGTTTAGGGGGCGTTATGATGATATTAATAATCAATTTATGATAACTGTGATTTATCATTCAGCAGATCTGGATGGTTAAGAACATTTGGTCCGTCTGGAGGTTACCTCTCTTATTTCTTCTCTGAACAAAGAGAGATCAAAGAGACTGTTGCTACATGAGGCCCAATGTTAGGGTCCTCCTCCAGGCAGGTCAGCAATACGTGTTGACCAATCCTCTCAGAGTGCTAGCAGAAGGTTCAGCATAGAATGGAAGCATCTCATTCATAGGGAGTCAGAGGAGCAGTAAACAAGCCTGAGATCTTCTCAGCCCAACCGACACCACTGCAGCCTGTTAGCAGGTAGCGCTGCCTGGGACTTAATCTGTGCTTAACATGCTGCACAAACAACACTTCTGAGAAGCACTCTCTGAGGTGTTACTGTGCGTTAGGAGCCCGTCAAGGGCGTTCTCTGGGAAAACACACTGAGATAGTTGAGAGCTTAAAAGCTGAAACCTCATTAGTAAAGTTGATATTGTTAAACTCGAGCATTCAGGAGGTAACTGTCGCTGCACGTCTTCTGCTCCGTCTCACTGCAGAGCATCTAGAAATACAGACGTTGAGGAGACTGATCAGTTAGCTGTCTTTTGTTCTCTAGCACGGGAGGCTGCCATGTGGGAGCTGGAAGAGCGCCATCTGCAGGAGAAACACCAGCTGTTCAAACAGCAGCTCAAAGACCAGTACTTCATGCAGAGACATCAGCTGCTGAAGAGACACGAGAAGGTACCAGCTGCATCAGACACTTAGCCTCAATCTAGCTCTTTGATTATCCCTCCAACCTCCGGGTGCTTCTGTTCCTGTCAAAACTTTCTCTGCGAGCTCCTCTCCATGTTCTGTGTCTCTGCTTGTGTGGCCTGTGCAGGAGATGGAGCAGATGCAGCGCTACAACCAGCGTCTGATCGAGGAGATGAAGAACAAGCAGACGCAGGAGAGAGCCAGGCTGCCGAAGATTCAGCGCAGCGAGGCCAAGACCCGCATGGCCATGTTCAAGAAAAGCCTCCGCATCACCGGAGCTTTCATCACCCCCGAGCAGGAGAGGGAGAAGGTCAAACAGGTGACGGGCAACACCGAGCGTAATCTGCCAGAAATGAAATCAACCCTTTCGTCACACCAAAACCTTAGCCCACTTTCCTTTAAAAGAATGAGAACCCAGAAGCCTAATGGTGTCTGTGTTCTCCAGTTTGCAGCGCAGGAAGAGAAGAGACAGAAGAACGAGAGGCTCCATCAGCATCAGAAACACGAAAACCAGATGAGAGACCTGCAGCTGCAGTGTGACGTCAACATCCGAGAGCTTCAGCAGTTACAGGTAGAGATCAAGCGCCTCTGATCTGCTGTTTACACGCAGTCCCGGACACGGAAATATGCTTCATAACACCCCCCCCCCCCCCCCCCCCCCGGTGTGCGTTTCAGAACGAGAAGTGCCACCTGCTCATTGAACACGAGACCCAGAAGCTGAAGGAGTTGGACGAGGAGCACAGTATGGAGCTGAAGGAGTGGAGGGAGAAACTACGACCCAGGAAGAAGGTACAGTATCTGTTCCTCCTGATAAGAGATGTGCTACAGTAATGACTGTGATAAACTGAACACATTGAGGCATGAGCTCACAATACATTTCCTGGTTTGATTACACAGAACTGTGTATATGTTGCATTGACATTGTCCAAAGAAGCTTTGTGGTTTGATGAATGAAGAGAAGAAGACGTTTAAGGTCCATGTTCATCTATTGTAGCTTTATTTTCCTGATGTTTTTGGTTGTTACCGTGGCATCACTTCAGTAAGCACTCAGATACTTTTAGTGTTATGACAACACTGCCTCACCGTGTCCTCAACTGGTGAAGGACTCCAATACAGATCAACCACAGGGACATTGGTTTGGTCCAGTGCTCCAGACATGATATCCTAACAGAAACACACGTGGTCCCATAGACACGGAGACGGAATACTCAATAAAGTCAAGTAAAAGAAAAGCAGTCAATCCACTTTAATAAAAGTGCATGTGAGCAGCTAAGAGTTCTTGAAGTGAAGGGGGGCGCTACTATCCTGTCAAATCGGCTGTTTTTGGAGGCTCCGTTCACTGTCCAGGCTGGGGATGTTTCTTGGTCAATGCCGGATTTTTCCTGCTGTCCTGATTTAACACTGCAGCCTGGTTGAGTCCTGACTTAGAGAACTGTTGTGTCCCCATAGTTGTAGTACAGCACAGTAACCAATAAACATAATATGGACCTGATTAAAACACGGAATAACCACCATCATGGTCTGTGGATAAATGACACATGTTGCTCCTCTGTGTTTTGCACGCCTCTAGTCTGAGTTAACATATAACACCCTCCTGACCCGATGCTGCACATCCACAGTTAGAATGATTTGCTCATGTTACCAACCACACAGATAAGACCAAAAGACAGAACACTCTGAAGTACGCGTGTAAAAACATTTCTAAAGTCCAACAGTTTGCATAAAAAGTACATTCTCTGCTGCAAAAAGCTGCGCAGTCGTCAAAGTGTTCTGTCCATTTCAGTTTCCACTACTTCACTGGCAGTGCAGTTTTGTGGCTTCTAAAATCAGTTTCCATCTCTTTGTTCTCTTGGAGTTTAATTCCAGGAAATTGGAAATTGCGTCTGTTCCTCAAAAGCACCACGAGAAAGCCCGCCTGCTGTGTCGCCAGGCGGGCTTGAAGCTAACTGATTCAACCTGCACTGCATTAACGCCTTTACACAACAGGGAGCTGTACCATTGGATAAAGTGAACTCATCTGTTCATATTCAGACCATGGTCCACCTTGATGTTAGCCATGCTAGCAGCTCTAGTGATGGTCGCTCCATCACTTTGGTCCAGACTGAAATATTTGCAGTAATGGGATGAATCACTTTCTGATCCTTCCTCCAGTTAATGCAGACCTCATCTTAGAAGATCTTATCAGTTACAAACTCTGGTCTTTAGGCCCATTGGGACTTCTTTGCTGATTGAGGTGGTTTTGAGAGTTGTGAAACCAGCTGGAGTGAATTTTAAAGATCACCTGTTCATCAGACGTGCAGAGAAAACAACAGCTGCAGTGTTTATCGGTTCACTTTCATTGAAACCTGATCGTTTCCTTTTTATTGAAGAGGCATTTGATTGTTATGAAGGAGGCTGTTTCTCCAGCTAAGTATCTATGTGATGTCGTGGGGAACTGGTTGTCAGGTGAGGAGTCCTCCTGTTCACTGAGCCCCGCCAGCAGTGCCTACATGTACCAGGATGCATTGCGTGCAAGTTTCTGATGGCCGGTGTCCCCGTCAACCGCATCATCTACACGACGCATGCAGCCACAGCCTCTCTTCGCTGCGTTTCTTCATCCGTGTACTTTATAGATATAAATATCAGAGTCAGCCAAAACACAGTACCATGTGTCCTCGTCCATGACATTCTCTGACCGCATATTATGGGATGGCGTTCTGGCTGTTAGCTAGTTTGCTCTACGAGTAAAGCAGTGTGATTTACTTTAGGAGTCACAATCCACACACTATTTTAAAGTCACCCCTGTTAACCTCCTGAGAGTACTGGGGCTGTTTGTCCCACTCCTTACCCGCAGGAGGCTAATACACTACTTACACTACTGCATGTAAAGGACCCAGATTCAACAGTCTTTCCTCATGTTTCTGTCTGCACCCTGCAGGCCCTGGAGGAGGAGTTTGCCAGGAAACTGCAGGAACAGGAAGTGTTCTTCAAGATGAGCGGAGAGTCCGAGTGCCTTAACCCGTCCAGCCAGAGCCGCATCTCCAAGTTCTACCCCATCCCCAGCGTCCACTCCACAGGTTTCTAGTAGACCTGCACACAGTGCACATGGACATGATGAGCACACACACACACACACACACCGACAGTACAGACCCAACCGAGCTGCCTTGCCCTCGTCCTCTGAAAACTATTGGAGGCTGTGAGAAGCATTTCTGTTTCTGGACTTTGTTCCTCAGTCTGCAGACTCCGCCCTCATTTTGTTCATGTTGTCATATTTTCACACTATTAGGGTTATTTTGAAGGAGAGTTATGAAGGAGTGAAGTAGCCGTCTGCCCAACCTTCCTGTTGGGATTGAATAGTTTTTTATGAAGACTCCGGTGCCTGTAGAATTTGATCTGTTCAATATTCCAGCAATTTATGATCATTTACTGCTCAATTGTTTTCTTTTTTTAGACATCGTACGGAAGTCCTGAGAAGCAAATAAGACGAGAGATATTGTGGTGATCCATTTTCCACAGATGAACAGAAAGATTATCTTTATTAACCTTTTGTCATAAACACTGGAGATCAGACTTTTTCGTCACTTGCCTCTCGGGGCTTCCCTACATTTGCATGAAAAAATAAAAAAGCATTTTTATACAACTTGAAGTAACTGTTGATTTCATTTAGTTAAATATTAAACAGCAACCTTATCATTTTTAATTGATGATGACATAGAATGTATATTTCTGCTGAAGGCTTAATGTTGATTTTTTTAAGATCACTCTTGATCCAGTATATTTAATGGCGTCCTTTATCTCTGTGGTAGACGTTGTAGGTTGGGGTGAGTAGAGCTGGAGATGATGCATGATCTCACAGCGAGCTTCAGGAACCTTCTCCAGCAGAAGTGTTCCCTGTGTGAGGCCTTCAGCATACAGTAGAGACAGAGCATCACTGTTCATAGGAAGCACAAACGAGCATTTCTGTACCTGTATCAGTGGGTCTGCTTTTATCTTTTTAGGTACCACCACTTTATTATTGTCAAGCACAAAAAGATGCATCTGTAGGAGCAGTGTTCAGGGACCAATGAAGAATGCAACTGTTGGATTGTTGCAAATGTTATTTAACATTTGAAGGAGTTTCTGTTGTGGTGAACATCTGCAGTTCCACTTCACATGGAGTTTCTTCTTCTTATTGAAATACTGTTAGCATTGTCCTGCTGGCTAATGGATATACTGACACCGGGTTTTATGCCAGTTGGCCAACTTCCTGTTCTGCTCTCTGACTGTGAAGCAAGCTAACAGTTTGAGACCGATTTGCATCCGTGTTGGAAGAAACAAACACAACATGAGCTCTCGGCATTTCTTTTATTCAGACTGATGTGTTGTGAATGACGTCATATTTGATGCAGCTGTTGAGAAGCAAAGGAGAAGTGGACCTGACTGGATCATCTCATCATCTCATTTTCTTCATGATTGGCTAGTCAAAGGTATTCAATAAGTGAACCATTGTGCACCTTTTCTCTGTAGCTATTTATATGAAATGCAGCGTGTTCCCTCATTGGAGGTTCGCAACATTCAGAACTATAAGTGCTCGTTCTGTCGGTCAGTTGGAGTCAATGGA
This sequence comes from Anarrhichthys ocellatus, assembly GCF_004355925.1. Classification (NCBI taxonomy): domain Eukaryota; kingdom Metazoa; phylum Chordata; class Actinopteri; order Perciformes; family Anarhichadidae; genus Anarrhichthys; species Anarrhichthys ocellatus. Next base: position 226,593 of record NW_022280068.1, on the reverse strand, counting down.
CGACATTCTGATTGAAAACTGTTCATATCAAAATCGTTATGCATTTAAAAAAATAGAATAGAATAGCTGTGTAATGTTGATGTTCATTGTGCTGTAAATAAACGTTTCTCTCTGTACTACAGTTGTGTTCAGTCTTGTTACACGTGTGCAATTATCTGACAAGTTGTACAAACAGTCTACAAAACAAACCCGATTGAATGAAAAATACAGACGACTATAAAAAGATAAGAGACGGACTACTCTTCATTCAACCCCCAAAATACAGATGTCAGCCCTCAGTGCAGTGGCTCCAACCAGCTCCCACCCAGAAACCCTGGTTTCACAGCACAGTCGACATTCAAGAATATAACAAACAGAACCACAAAGCGGATATAAGAACAGATCCACTGTGTTTCACTACTTTACAGCACACTAGCTCCATAAAGACAGGATTTCTCTCCATTGTTCCGTGACGTGACTCTTAGACACTGACGTCCCGCCTCCTGTTGGTCATCAGAGGGAATTCTCCTGAAACACATCACACAGATGGATTAATGGGACCTGCTGTGATCGTTGGCTTCTTGTTTGAGCACGGTGAATCAAACTGTCATCACTAGCAGCAGCATGTAAACATGCTGTCAGCCTGAGATCAAACACAGCTGTTGTTTAAAGACAGCCCTGGAGAGATGAACTGCTTCTAATGAAGCAGATGAAGTTTTAGGGCTTGAACTGCACGACAAATCGCTCTTCTCTTACTAAATAGTAGAGTAACTATCATTTATGAAACTGGATTCTCTCAATCCAAGTGCAGCATATACAGTGTGGTTTGATGGAAGTCATTTTCATACGTTTGTGTTAAAGTGTCATCATGAAATGAACAATAGTTCCACTGGTCAGTGCTGTATGGGTCTTATCGGTCATGATGCTGCTGTGATGATCTAACTACTATACATTTGTTACATGTTGACGGTTTGAAGAACTGAGGAGTCCAGGCCAAAATCATCAACCATCAAATCAAGCTGACAACTGACCTCTATCACCTTTCTGTCCCTTGGTTCATTCTAGCCCAGGATGGCCTCGTTCACCTGTGTCCACACAGACGGAGTAGATTACTTTATAATCATTATCAACCAATAGTTATTACTAACTGTCATGATAGAAGAAGCCATGAAAGACCAGAACATTATTCAGAAGAGTGGATTCTTTACAAGGAATCCATTCTTTCAGTTTCAGACTGCTTGTTTTAGCCCCCCCCCAATATCAAATGTCTATCTTAGTTTGAGCATTTTAACAGTAAATGTTTACACAGGTTGTTGCACCAAACGTCATTTGTACGGAGAGTGTTCCATGACGAACACAAAGCAGCGTTGCACGTGGTCAGTGAGGTCGACATCGACGTGGACTCGCTGAGGGTTTTATTACCCACTCCCACTAACTGCGTTTGGAATGCTACTTAATATGGTGGACCCTCCACATGAACTTGCAAAAGGAGTGCAGGTGTGTAGGGAGAGGGTGGAAGGGCCAGACTGGAATTGGGCCGCAGCAGTGGCGGCTGGCCAATAGAGGACACTATGCCCCCCCCCCTTTAGCCACAGAAAAAAATAAAATAATAATAAATTATACAAATTGTCAATATTTGTGCTTTTGAAATATGGAAGGCACCCAGTAATATGTGTAAAATATGGTATCTGCGCAAAATATATGCTTCTCCTGCGCGTCCTCTAGCCTGTCTAGCCTGTCAAGCAGCCATATACTGTAGGCAAAGTGAACATCTTTTCTTCTACATAGTTGTCCTCAGTCTCATCTGCTTAACTTGGTTATGGAGGCATCAACATTTAACTGAGACTTTCATAACAGTGAAAACTCATCATAGCTTAATTTAACACCATTATTCCTAGTTGCACTTCATGTTTACTTCTCCTGATCTTTACCTCCTATTGGATTATATATGTATGTGTTTTATATTATACTGAACATTATTATATGACATATATTTTATTATATGATATATATATTATATTATACTCAACATTATTATATGATATATATATTATATTATACTGAATTCCCTGTGAGGGTGACAAAAATAATGTCCTGATGTGTTTTTGAAAGTGTTATTTACTGCTTTATTTCATGTTGGAATAAATGTTAAATATTTAGCTGCAAAGTAGTAATGCGTGTTTGATACTGTAATTTTTTTTGCATTAAATCATACAGGGATGTTTGCTGAAATTGATTGGATGTGGCACAGCCCTACCTAGAACATGTTCCACCAGCCGCCACGCAGTCTGAATTAACTGAAAAAAAGTCTACAGCATGATCAAATAGTGCGTGGAACACTATAGCACTGTAACCACTGTGTGATCAACTATTTACAGTACAATCCTCTAGATTTCTCATTCCAAACTCCCAACAGGATCTTTTAGATCTACCTCTCTCTCCTTTTGGCCCCGGGTATCCCAGGTCCCCTTTGTGTCCTGGTCTCCCCGGCGACCCTACAATGGCTCCGTGTGCTGCGGAGGACAAATTCAGATATCAGAAATCCTAATTGTCACATCTCTCAGCTTCTTCATCCTTCTTCTTTGTAGCATCTTTTACTTTTGACATATTCCACTAAATCAGTGACATTTGCGTGGGAACCAATCAGTCGGCTGTATCCAGGGTGACCTGGGGGGCCAGGTGGTCCCGGCGGCCCTTGGATGGCCCGTTCATTGTGGTTCCGATCAAAATCGCGCAGCAGACCGTGAGCTGGAGAAAAGGAGACAAGGTCAGGAGAAGTGTCAACCAGTACTTCTACCTCTCGTGCTTTATTGTAGAGTTGGATTGGAGATCTGTAACGTCATAGTACAGTGGCTCACATTTGATGTATTCCAACAGATTTGTGGTGTTTCCATGGGAACCAAACCCCTGGCTGTATCCAGGGGGACCTGCGGGGCCAGGCGGTCCCGGAGGTCCTTGGAAAACACGACTGTTGTATTCGCTCACGATGTCGTGCAGAAGACCGCGGGCTGCAAAGGACAAGCAGGGGAAAGTTCTCTGTACCACTGGTTTCAATCAACCCCCAGAACATATATTTGAAAGGACACATGTCTATATGCTAATGAGCCTGCCTGTGACACAGGAAGGGGAGCTTAATCTGATTGGCTTGTTGAATCACATGATTTCCGATGCCGGCAGCCCACCACAAACTGACCGGTTGGACTTCTTTACCAGTTTGTGGGTTGGTAGGCTCTCCAGATACACAAACGTATATGCACAAGCATGGAGTTTTTCATGAGATCACACCCTTTGGCGTTCGGGCATTAGAGTTTTGATGATAAGAAGTCTTGATGGGTACACTTCTTTTGGTCGTATCCTGTAGGCTGCAGTTTGCTCCAAACAATAGCAGCAACGGTTTAGTAGTGACTGTGATTCCTCTTTGAATTTTTATTTTTTTTTTTTTACATCTGATATATTCCACCAGATCTGTAACAGACCCTGTGCTAGAAATGACCTTCAATTATAAAAGCCCATATAGCTCCTATCCACTTACATTTGATGTATTCCACCACATCCACAATGTTTTCACGAGAACCAACCCATTGGTTGTGTCCAGGCATTCCAGGAGGTCCAGGAGGTCCTGGAGGTCCCTGCACTAGACGTTCAGAGTCCCTCACAACATCTCGGAGCAGACCGTGGGCTGCATGTGGAGGACAGAAGAGTTCAGTGGAGGGAAGGAGGAGGGTAAGTAGCAATATCTAACAATACAGCAAGGAATCTCTGGAAGCAGAACTATGGTTGCACACTTGTTCAATGTTACAAGTGCAGATGTAAGAGGCTTGTCCAGGGCACAAGGGCGCAACAAAAACTTCACGACTGTGCATGCGCGCGGGGATAAACCAATAGCAAGCGATCTTAGAGGGTGAAGCCTACACGATATACACTGGCGAGGGATGAGCAAGTAGGTGTTGTACGATGTAATTTCCGAACCAAATTCATTTTCATGTCAGTCAGAAAATACCAATGCCTGTACTTCTGTGTGCTCAATGGTGAGTATGGCCCTGTGTTTGTGTGTGTGTGTGTGTGTGTGTGTGTGTGTGTGTGTGTGTGTGTGTCCCCTTCGCATAACTCAAGATCCGTTCATCCGGTCTACTTCACACTTCTCAGGTGTATTGCTGGGAACCAAAGGACGGGCCGTGCTGAAGTTGGTGCAATTTGGACACGTGACACATTGAATATTAATAAACCTTTAAAAAACAAGCAGACAGCATTCTGTATAGCATCAGGGGAGGAGCATGTTGTCCACAGCAGGCTGATTGACAGGAGTTTACTTTTGCTGCTGAATACTGGACATACTAACATTACAACCAAACTCATGAGTCATGATAACGCTCCCGATAACGTTCCCGATAACGCTGCAATCAGCACTTCCAGGGACCAAGCAATTCCGACCGGGTAGGCAGCCACGCCCCGAATGGGCAATACACTAGTAATATAATAATGACAGCAAGGTTCAGAGAGAAAACACTTGTCATGTGATAACGTTCACAACAAAACGTCCTCTAGATCACCTACATTTGATGTAATCGGTTACTCTGACAGCCATATTGGCGTAGTCTCCAGTATCCAGGTTGCGGTCTCTGGCGCTAGTTACACCTGCCTCTCCCTTGTGTCCTGGGGGTCCTGGAGGGCCTGGCGTCCCAGGAAGACCAAACATAGCTTCACTCACACCGTCACCTGGAGATAATACATCATCCATCCATCCATTTTCCTCCGCTTATCCGGGGTCGGGTCGCGGTGGCAACAGGCCAAGCAGGCTGACCCAGACCTCCCTCTCACCGGCAACATGTTCCAGCTCATTCTGGGGGATCCCGAGGCGTTCCCAGGCCAGCTGCGAGATGTAATCCCTCCAGCGTGTTCTGGGTCTTCCCCGGGGTCTCTTCCCAGTTGGACGTGCCTGGAAAACCTCCAGTGGGAGGCGTCCGGGAGGCATCCTAATTAGATGCCCGAACCACCTCAGCTGACTCCTTTCGACGCAAAGGAGTAGCGGCTCGACTCCAAGCTCCCTCCTGATGACAGAGCTCCTTACCCTATCTCTAAGGCTGAGCCCGGCCACCCTACGGAGGAAGCTCATTTTGGCCGCTTGTAGCCGCGACCTTGTCCTTTCGGTCACGACCCAGAGTTCATGACCATAGGTGAGGGTAGGAACTTAGACCGAGTGGTAAATTGAGAGCTTTGCCTTCCGGCTCAGCTCCCTCTTCACCAAGACGGTCCGGTGCAGTGCTTGCTTTACTGCTGCAGCCGCACCGATCCGTCTGTCGATCTCCCGCTCCATCTTACCCTCACTCGTGAACAAGACCCCGAGATACTTGAACTCCTTCGCTTGAGGTAGGCACTCTGTCCCCACCTGGAGGGAGCAATCCACCGGTTTCCGGCAGAGCACCATGGCCTCAGCTTTGGAGGTGCTAACTCTCATCCCCGCTGCTTCACACTGGGCTGCAAACTGCCCCAGTGAATGCTGGAGGTCACGATCCGAGGAGGCTAACAGGACCACATCATCTGCAAACAGCAGAGAGGCGATCCCGAGACCCCCGAACCTGACGTTCTCCACCCCCCAACTGCGCCTAGATATCCTGTCTGTGAAAGTCACGAACAGGACCGGAGACAAGGGGCAGCACTGGCGGAGGCCAACACCCACCGGGAACGTGTCTGACTTATTGCCGAGAATGCGGACACAGCTCCTACTGCAGTCATACAGAGACCGGATCGCCCGTTGTAATGGGTCCGGCACCCCATACTCCCGCAGCACCCCCCACACGAACCCCCGAGGGACCCGGTCAAAAGCCTTCTCCAAGTCCACAAAGCACATGTAGACTGGTTGGGCAAACTCCCAGAACCCCTCCAGTAGTCTTGCGAGGGTAAAGAGCTGGTCCACTGTTCCACGGCCGGGACGGAATCCGCATTGCTCCTCTTGAATCTGAGGTTCGACAAACGGTCGGAGCCTCCTTTCCAGCACCCTGGCATAAGCCTTCCCCGGGAGGCTGAGTAGTGTGATACCCCGGTAATTCGAGCACACTCTCCGGTCCCCCTTTTTGAAAATGGGAACCACCACCCCGGTCTGCCGGTCCATGGGCACTGATCCCGAACCCCATGCGACATTGAAGAGGTGTGTCAGCCAGGACAGCCCAACTATGTCCAGCGCTTTCAGCATCTCAGGGCGGATCTCATCCACCCCCGGCGCCTTGCCACCGAGGAGCTTTTTGACTACCTCAGCGGCCTCTGCCAGGGATATGGGTGAGCCTCCCCCTAGATCTTCAGGCGCTGCCTCCTCTGCAGAGGACATGTTGGTCGGGTTTAGGAGTTCCTCAAAGTGCTCTTTCCACCGCCCGACGATGTCCCCTGTCCTGGTCAGCAGTTCCCCCCCCCTGGTGAGAACAGCCTGGGGTAAGCCCTGCTTTCCCTTCCTGAGTCGTCGGATGGTTTGCCAGCACCTCCTTGAGGCCAATAGAAAGTCCTTCTCCATGGCCTCCCCGAACTCCTCCCATGCCCGAGTTTTAGCATTCGCGACCACCGCAGCTGCAGCCCTTCTGGCCTGCCGGTACCTGTCAGCTGCTTCGGGAGACCCCTGGGCCAACCAGGCCTTGAAGGTCTCCTTCTTCAGCTTGACGGCTTCCCTCACCTCCGGTGTCCACCACCGGGTTCTCGGGTTGCCGCCACGACAGGCACCGATGACCTTCTGGCCACAGCTCCTAGCGGCCGCGTCCACAATAGAGGCTTTGAACATGGTCCATTCGGATTCCATGTCCCCAACCTCCCTCGGGATGTGTGAGAAGTTCTTCCGGAGGTGGAAATTAAAGACCTCCCGGACAGGGTCCTCCGCCAGATGTTCCCAGTTCACCCTCACTACACGTTTGGGCTTGCCGGTCTTTCCAACTGGTTCCCCTGCCATCTGATCCAACTCACCACCAGGTGGTGATCAGTTGACAGCTCTGCTCCTCTCTTCACCCGAGTGTCCAAGACATACGGCCGCAAATCAAATGATACGATTACAAAGTCGATCATTGATCTCCGGCCTAAGGTGTTCTGGTACCAGGTACACTTATGAGCCACCTTATGTTCGAACATGGTGTTCGTTATGGCCAAACCATGGCACGCACAGAAGTCCAATAACAAAACACCATTCGGGTTCAGATCGGGCAAGCCGTTCCTCCCAATCACCCCCCGCCAGGTTTCTCCGTCATTGCCCACGTGAGCGTTGAAGTCCCCCAGGAGAACTATGGAGTTGGTAGGCGGTGCCCTTTCCAGGACCCCTCCCACCGACTCCAAGAAGGCCGGATACTCTGAACTGCTGTTTTGGTGCATAAGCACAAACCACAGTCCCCGCAACCCGTAGGCGCATGGAGGCGACCCTCTTGTTCTCCGGGGAGAACTCCAACACAGCGGTGCTCAGCCGGGCGGGAGTGGGGATACTCACGAGCCCCCGGCTGAGCGCCGCTGTGTTGGAGTTGCCTCTCACCCTGGGCAACTACGGAAAAGGACAAAGTCCAACCCCTCTCCAGGAGCTTGGTTCCAGAGCCAGCGCTGTGTGTGGAGGTGAGTCCAACTATATCTAGCTGGTACCGCTCCACCTCCTGCACCAGCTCTGGCTCTTTCCCCGCTAGCGAGGTGACGTTCCACGTCCCTAGAGCTAGACTATGCTGCCGGCGATCGGCTCGCCCAGGCCTCCCGCCTATCCCGCCTGACGGTCTGCATTGCACCCGACCCCGATGCTTATCCCTGCGGGTGGTGGGTCCACAGGGTGGCTGCTCCATGCTGTTTATTCGGTCTGAGCCCGACCGGGCCCCATGGGCGAAGGCCCGGCCACCAGACGCTCGCCGGTGAGCTCCCCTCCCCTGAGACCTGTTTGCCTTGGGAGACCCTACCAGGGGCTAATGCCCCGGACAACATAGCTCCCAGGATCACTGAGCCACTCAAACTCCTCCACCACGTTAAGGTGGCGATTCGCGGAGGAGGGAGATAATACAACATACAAGAAATAATTGCTTAGTTATTGGGTCAATAAACCAGACTGATTTATGAATTGACATTTTGTGGAGGTCTATGTTGACATTGTGCCTTAATTAAATGCTCAAAGAAATATTTTTGTATAGTTGATAACCAAAAGCCGTGTTATGCAATACTTTTGGACCTATATGCTAAGTATAGCAGAAAACACATGACAAGTAGTTTTTGTTAAACCCTACCCATGTGCTTGAACAAGTCGAGGACTCACGCTCAGTCACAAGTCCTACACTAGCTGTAAAGCAAAGTAACGTTCTACCGAAATCGGTGAAGTAAACTCACTCTTGACATATTGTTTTTGTGCTTTCAGTGTCTCTCTGTTTACATGCTCAGCATAGGAAACCAGGCCGTGGGTTTGACCAGGGGTGCCCTTGGGTCTAGAGGGGCCTGGTTGGTCTTTGAAGGCCACACCTTTGGAACAATGGAACAGATGTGGAGGAAGACATAATGTATCTTATACTAAGTTAAATCATCATTTTATACCATCTATACTTGTATATTTTGTCAGATGAACTCCTCATGGACTGATGGAGCTAATGTTTTTAGACAGACTCACTTTGCAGGTAGTCACGAATGTCTGAACTGATGTAGTTCCCAAATCCTGGTGGGCCAGGTGAACCTGCTGGTCCAGCTGGACCTTGTGGACCAGGCATACCGGGGAAACCAGGAGGCCCCTGAGGACCTGCTTGATACCCACCTAGTTGAACAATGAAACTGATCATTGGCTTAAGAATGCTACTGGATCCAATTACTTGAATAGACATTACGTGAACAAAAACAGGATGAACTGTCTGTGTTCTTATTGTCTTTCTTACTTGATAACAAGTTTCCAGGAGGCCCAGGGGGTCCAGGGGGTCCAGGGACACCTACCGCCCCCCTCTCTGGTGACAGACAGGACTCACGGTCAATCACTGTCATGTTCTCTCATGGTAACCTGTAGGTCCATCTGTAACACTCACCATTCATGAGGGTCAGGACACGTTCAGCCACCTCCTGGGGGTTGACTCTGTAGCTGCCGAGACCTGGAGCTCCAGGAGGTCCTGGTGGACCAGGAGTTCCAGCCACGTATCTCCTCACGTCCTCTCCTGGACACAAATAATCGACACACTTTGACAAACAGTCTCACGTGCTATGCTCTAAGAGCAGTGTATCAAACCAACAAACCTCAATTCAAATGTTCGGTTCTGCAAAAAATATGGGGACTTTAAAGACCTCTAAATGAGACTTACGTTGTAACAAGTTGATAACGTCATTGACAGAGATTGTGCCAGGTGAACCTGGAGGACCAGGAGGGCCAGGAGTCCCATCATATCTGCTACCTGAACCTGGACAGGTGAAAGTTTTCACTACCGTAGGTGTTACATACAGACCTCCTGTGTAATAATTCATTCATTCACTTTATTACGTAATTGATCATTAGTCTGGATGTAGGCGATAACTTGGTTGGCCAAATCCTCCACCGGCCTGTCCCCTGCAGTCCCCGGGGCCCCTGGAGGACCAGGAGGTCCAACCAGATACTGCCTGATGCTATCACCTGCGTGTCGAGACAATGTTGTGTCATTCTTTTGCTCACAGAGTAACAGTACATGAACCAAAGTAAATAAATGCATGGCTTACTCTGAAGGTACTCTGCTATGTGCTGGCCCACATCAGTTGATCCGGATCCACTTCCATCTCTTCCATTTCTTCCAGGTTGTCCAGGTGGTCCAGGTGCACCTGGGGATCCAGGACTGAATGAGCCACCTGGTATGACACCACAAATTATGTCATGTAGAAAAAAAGACTGAAATATCAAAGATTAAATACCTACAATTATCAATACTGCTAAATTATAAGCGGAGCCATTTGACCCAGTGGTGAGTGCTGAGTGGTGAGGCCAACAGAGAGATACTTTAAGCTGCATTTCCTCCCAGAAACAGAAGAACAAGTCCACCGTCCCTTTTTAAATGCTAAGTTAATGCAAGTCTTCTACGAGGAGACACATTTTTATTCATTAGTCCACCAAAAGATAATCCACCAATGTAGCATTGCACTCTTTGTTTCAACATTGTCGGAGTCAATGCAGTGGAAGGTTTTTTTCTCCGTTATCTGATCCCGTTATCGTTAATATATGTTAATAATCCTATTGATATTCATTCATATTGATATTTTTATACTTGCTTCGAACCAAACCTGCTCCTGCCAGATCCCAACAAATGAATATTTAAAAACAATCTTTTGGAGCATGTCGGCATGATTGACAGGTGTGTTATTTGTCAACCATTGTTGCTGCTTGTTCTCAAGGCACAACGATGGTGAAGATTATCTTCATGATATGATTTGATATGATATTTAGGATGGCCTTACCATTGGAGACCCCGGGGACTGCGTCACCTGCAAGGAACAGTGTTACATGTCATTGTGGGTTCTGTTGTTTTGCTTGTGCATGTGTCTGTTCTATGTCTTTGTGTTCTAGGTGCAGCTCCCTGACTGTTGATGGAGGGCACCTGTGTGAAGCTGTGAGTCTACATAGGTGGCTCGTTACTCTGCCTACACTTCCTCTCAACACCCTGACACAAGACACAGCCTCTTCTGTTCCTCTATGTTGTACTTTTTGAACCGACCGATCTGTTTCTAGCTCCGTCGTCTCTTCTCGGTCCTTTGCCTCGGTCTCTAACTGTCTTATCTTGAACTGCAGGTCCAGTTCTTGTCAGCTTAAAGACTGCTTATATTGAGTTATGATTTGATAACATAATTTGTAACAAGTATGAAAGAGAGGATCAGACCATTGGACTGACATTGGAGTTTACCTTTAGGTCCTTGTGGCCCCTCTGGGCCTGGTGGACCCTGAGGCCCCCTGGGTCCAGGCTGACCTGGGAAACCTGACATGAAAACCAAAACACTGATGGAACATCTGGTAAAAGAGCTTGGAGGTTCATCATTGACTCTTGAAATCCCTCCATAACAACTGAACTCCGCCTAAAGATGAAGGCTACAAGATGTGGAAGAAAGCTCTGGAAAATAGTAACAAATATTACAATCCTAGGGGTTACTTTTGATCGATCCATGTCGTTTGACCCCCACGTTAAGCAGCCGTCCAGATCATGTTTCTTCCACCTAAGAAATATCAGTAACTGAGATCTGTGGTATCAACAGCTGAACTAGAGATGATCTTCATCTCTTCACACATCGACTACTGCATCACACTTTTCTCGTCACTCAGTGTATCTGCTCTCAACTGTTTGCAGGTCATCCAAAACACTGCCGCCAGATTACTCACTAGGACAAGTCGACGCTCTCACATCACCCCCGTACTCCGATCTCTCCACTGGCTCCCTGTAACTTTTAGGATCCACTTCAAAATTCTCACTCTCACTTACAGGAGCACTACACGGTCAGACTCCTACATATGTGACTGAATTACTTCACCCTTATTCACAGGCTCTCAGGTCAAACGTGTTAAACTATCTGTCTGTCCCACGCACTCGCCTTAAGACCCGTGGTGACCGAGCTTTTGAGGCAGTAGCACTGAGGTTGTGGAATGCTCTGCCTGCACCCTTACGTTTCTCAGATTCTGTGAACTCATTCCAGAATCAGCTCACACACCTGTTTAGACTGGCATTTGACTAAAAACTCATGTCCTAGGCCTGCTTTTAAACCATGTATTCATTTTGTACTTTCTGTGTAAATGATTGGCCCTCATATGGTCACATTGTGTTGTTTATGTTTGTAATTCTGCCCTTAACAAAAACCACAACAAAATAATTCTTACATCAAGCAAGACTCCTCATATTATCCATTAAAAATCCATCTTATCTAAAAGTTGTTCACATACCGAAACCCGGTTCCCCTGGACTCCCTGGAAGACCTGGTTGACCTGGTTCACCTGAAACAATTATCATTACATTAAGATGTGTTTCTTTTAAACATTTGTATTTTCTAAACCATGATGTATGTCATGGCTTTCAATCTTCTCACCTTGGTACCCCTGTGGTCCTCGGCTGCCTAAGGACAATGAATGATAAGATGAGAGAACATTTCTGTCAACCAGAACAATTCTAACGAAGATTCCTAATTCATCTTGACCCGTGAGCTGCCACATTCACCTTTTACAGCTTTCTATACATGAATCCGTTATACATACAGTCCTCTGAACTATTTTGAAAGAGACTTTTGTTGTCAGAAGTATCTGATTTGTCAAACCTACCTGCTGAACCCTGCGGGCCTGGGGGTCCTGGTGGTCCAGCAAAAAAGGTTTCTGAGGCAAACCAGGGAAGAACACATGAAAGACGCCAAGCACAGACAGTAGAAGCTGAATGAAGCTGAATATGACAGGTTTCTTGATTCATTTGTCTTAAATAAGATTTCTTTCACCAACCTGAGGTTGGCACAAAGCTGCCAGGTTCCCCTCTCTCTCCTCGAGGTCCAGGTGAACCAACTCCTGTGAGGACAACAGAAAACATTTCACTTTTTATTCTGACACTGCTCAAATCATCCCGCATGCTGACGATCTAGGTATCTATTTTTATATATCTGTGTAATGCAAGATACTTGTTTACCTGGCTCTCCTGAAGGACCTCTGCGTCCTGGAGGACCTTGTTTAATTCCACCTAAACAAGAGTTACAGCAGCATTCGCATGATTATTAGTTTGATCTAAGCACTTAATCCAATTATTTGAAAATGCCCTAAAAATGTTACAAATAGCTTTGGACATACCAGGAGCGCCTTGAGGACCAGGTGCTCCAGGAGGCCCTGGTGGGCCAGGCAGTCTAACCGCTGAAGAAAGTCCTGTTTAGATTGAAAGCATAGCAGGGGTAGGGGGGGTTATTCTTGATACCACCACCAAATGTTGCCAACGTGAGGAATTATAGAAATAGAGATGTACTCACTGTCGGTTCCGGTGGTACTGGCAGTTTCTGAACTCATGATACCAGGCTCACCAGGTTTTCCTTGCTCTCCCTTTTCTCCCTTCTCTCCTCGGTCTCCCTTAGATCCTACGTTATGATATCAATGTACCATTACAGAAAAAACCAGTCTGTTCAATATATGTCAATAATCCTCATGTCCTTCAGTCCATTTCGGACTCATTCCAGATGCTTAACACGGGTCAAGAGTTTGGGTTTACCAGGTTGTCCTGGGACACCAGGGGGGCCAACGGGTCCAGACAGACCATGGGTTCCAGTAGGACCTTGAGGCCCAGCAGGCCCTGGTGGTCCGGGGATTGCCACAGTATTGGAGCCACCTAGAAACAAAAAACAAGAGTCAAACGCCATTTACATTTTAGACTTTGTGTTCAGTTGTCTAATTGGAGCAACTATTGCTTTGTCAAGGTTCTTACTTGGAGCGATGACTTTACCAGGAGATCCTGGTTCACCTGAAAGACACAGTTATGTTTGATTACATGATCAAACTCTCCGTTATACACTATATACAGGCATACAGGGTATCAATAGTTTTGGGGAACTTTGGCATGAAATGTGAACTACCATTTACACAACTAGAATCAATGCTTTTTCTACAGTAGTTCTCATAAACACATATTTAGAAGTAAAATCATTCATTTTGTACATGAATGCATGGTCCCCAGAGGATGAATTATATTAACTTTAGAGATTCCCCGACTTTTCCTCTAGCACCATCATCAATGACTGTGCCCTCACCCTCAGCTGTGTGTTTAGTGCCAAGGACAAAGCGTTCGCACAGTTACACACTAAATTTGTCTTTCATTGTTAGTCAGCAAGCTGACGTTAGCAGCAGTGTCTGGCAGCCGCACAGCCTTGCTGGCATGCCTGCATGACAACTGTGCATACTGCCGTGCTGCTGTGTGGTGGTAGTAGCCATACCTGGGGGACCAACATCTCCAGGAAGTCCAGGCTGTCCCCTCACTCCAGGAATTCCCATTGAACCTGTGTCACCTGCATACAGACTCTGGATTACAGAGCAGTCTTTACCTTAACAACAACAACTCTAAATAATTGTGGATGTTTCTCTGGCAGCCATGTCAGAATGTTGGCTCCTACAGAACAAACTCCGGGGTGATGAGGTTTGATGCAGTTCTCATTACATCCCTCTTTAATCCACACATCTTGGTCATATATTTTAGTACTTTTGTGAAGCTCTTTCCTCACCTGCAATTCCTTTAGATCCCTTTGGTCCAGCAGGTCCTTGTGGTCCAGTTTGTCCAGGTTCACCTTAAACCATGAGAAACGCCAAAATCTAAAACCTTTTTCTAACCAATAACAACTTCTTCGAAGGTTTGTCAGACTGTCTAAATAACATTATTATTGTATAACACACCTGCTGGTCCACGTGGTCCCCTCTCTCCATGTTCTCCTTTGGTTCCTGTCAGCCCTGGTGTTCCTCGATCACCTGCATTCAAAATGAAGCTCTCAGAAAGTTGGTCTGAACTCAAACTGAGATACTCAGGAGTGACAAAGTGGATGTGACCCGACTGGGAAACTGGGAAAATACACTTTTCCTTCAAATGTCCCATGTTTAATGTTTAAACTTAGAAAACTAGCAATAGTGGATATATTAAACTGAAGGAATATTTTTGACTTGAAGCACTGATTGTTTTTTGAGAGATCATATTACTTTTGTAGTTTTTTGTTTGTGTGAAATGTGAAAAGAATATAAACCCTAAAAGGCACCTTTTTCTCCTGGTGCTCCCGCTTCACCCTGGAAACCCTTTGGACCTGGAGCGCCTGCAAACACATGATTACAGATTTAACACATGACTGCAATGAATCAATCAATAGGAAATAACAGACAAAAACAGTAATTCGTGAGTCTTTACCGGGGCTTCCTGAGGTACCGTGCTCTCCCATGGCACCTAAATCAAACACGGAAATCACAGTGGCCACTGATTTTAGCATCTGTTAACAAAGTGACTTTACATGTCATTTTCCTTAGTGATTTAAAAAGATAAAGTTATTTGTACATGGCCTAAAACATGCAAAAACACTGGTATGGTCTTTTAGATTGGACCACAGCTGGCCTATAACTCCACCATGACCTTTGACCTTACCTTTCGGCCCCACAGGACCAGCAGGACCTGAACGCCCTTCCTCGCCTTGAGATCCTGTCAAAACCAGGTTTCATTCTCAAAGACTGAACACAATCAATGAATAACTTTCCATGATTCAACGTGGGTGACGTGAACATCTTCTACCTTTGTCTCCTTTCTCTCCAAAGCCTGGTGGTCCGGCTTCTCCACGGGGGCCCATCGGCCCGTCCCGGCCTCGCTGACCTGGTGGTCCCTCGGAACCTGGTTCACCTGGTCACAAAGGAGGAGAGACTCGCTTACTCTCACTTTTCTTACTCCCAGTGTCGGCTCGTCCTCAAAGAACAAAGATGATGATTTAAATTTAACACTACCTTCACTACCCTTTGGTCCTCTCGGTCCATCCAATCCTGGGTGTCCCGTCTGCCCAGAGGGGCCTAAAGAAATAAGATAAACGAGGGCAGAACCGGCAGTGAGTTGGTCACCTCTGTGGGAAGGAAACAGCTACAACACATTTGTTCTTACTCTCACCTGGCAGGCCAGGAAATCCGCCGTCTCCTGCAAAAGAGCGATTCATAGCCGTTACACAGCTTTCTGCTTATCACACACTGCTGAGGTTTGATATTCACAACATTTTCAATACATATGCAGGACTGATCCTCACCTTTTTGTCCTAGCAGCCCTAGATCACCTGTAAAGAAACAGCCAGCCTTAAATAGGATATCGAGGACAATATCAATTTCCAAATGATTTAATGATTTGTGCAAACATGCCTTTAGGTCCTGCATCTCCTCTCTCCCCTTTTAGTGAGTATGTAAGTGTATCTGGTGGTGGAAACAAGTTAGGATCAATGAAATGTAAGCGTTGAGGAAGTTTATCTATTGACGAATGTGTTGATTCATGAGCTTATGTGAAGATAACTCATCCGTGTGTTATATCTCCGTACCTCTTACCACATCCGAGCGGAGTTCGGCCCTGACCAGCTGCTGAACGGCTCTCTGCAGGGCAGCGCTGTCCTGTCCCGGTCCACTTCCTGCACCTCCACCAGGCCCAGCAGCCCCCAGGTTGATTCCGTTGTCAGAGCGGGTCAGGGTGGCCCCGGAAGAACTGCTGCCCATGTATGACGAGTCCAGCGGGTCGATGATGTTGATGCCAGAGGAGGCCGACAGTCGGCTGGACCTGGCCGACGCAGTGCCAGTGATGGCTTCGAGAGCATCGACGCGGTTCCTGAGCCGTTTCACCTCTTCACCTGTAAGGCCAGAGAGAAGGTGATGGGCTCGTGCAGATGACCTTCAGTGAGCCCTGTTAAGGTAAATAACATGCTGCTAGAGAATGCATGTCTTGCCCAAAGCGATGAGTCCAAAGAGGACGCCGAGGAGGAGGAGCAGGCTGAGGAGGAGGCCGAGCAGCCACTTCCACCAGCTGCAGCAGGAGCAGAAGCTAAAGCCTGACTCATCATTGCCGATCTCTGAGAAACAAAAAAACGTTTAGCTCCTACGGCGATAGGTAGACACTTAATAGACATTTATTCACAAGAAAATCTTTGACTTGACACTTTCAAATTCTTATTACTTGTTCTTTTAACACCTATTTTAGCAATTCTGCTGTGAATCTAGTTTTTGGTGGAGTTCAGGCAGGATGTGACTGTAAACCTGTGTGTACAACAGATTATAGTTAAAGGGAAAAAGTAAAAATGGGATCAAATACAATACCTGCATAGGTGGCTTTGTCTTTTGTTGCAACTTTTAGGGTTGAAACTTTAAAAAGAAAAAAAAAAGAAACAGCAAATAATTGCACACCGAACAAGAAATAGGAGGTATGTGATGAATCCAAAAGCCCATAACGTTTAGTTGTATATCGGTCTACATTTAGCATCTGGTCCTCCATCCAGTCTGCTGGATGACAGCCTCTGCTTCTCTCTCTTTAGGGAGTCCCCAGAGTAGGTAGCTACAAGACAGAACAGTTACAGCAACACTGATCATACAAAGAACACATCTTTGGTGACTTTAAAATCTCCGCAACAGTGAAAGCAGTCAAAGGCAGTGGGGTCAGTATATCAGGGTTAGTAGTACAAGCAGTAGTACTTGGTAGCAATTTAGTATTACCAGAAGCCCGAGCTGGTGCAGGCATGAACTGCTTCCCTGTGTCTTTGGTCATCACCAGCCGCTCTGTCTCCTTCTTGACGGGAACATTCTCCTTCTCTATCAGCACAAACTTGAAGTCTTTGCCTGAGGCGTCGTCATTAACGGGACTGCTGGGTCTCACTGTGGGACACAGACAACACCGTTAGAAGCTACTATAATGTCCTCGTCATTAAGACATTTTGAATTACATGTGCGGAGATACAGTCACTGTGGCGGGCCTCAGCACCAAATGATGTGTGTCGTATAAGGGCCTGCGCAGTCTGACAGAAGTGGGTAATCTCACTCTGTTTCACAATCAAATCTATCAACACCTCACCTGTAGTGGTGCTGATTCCAGTGCCAGACACATCTTTCTGCACGCCATAAACTGTGAGGAGACAGGCACGCTCGTTTAGATGTGATTCATGACGGCCTCTTCACACATTAACTGTAGTGTTTCCTCACTGAAACTGACGGGTTCAATATTGGCACCTCTCAAAAAGATCATCTGAGCTTTTCCCTTTTAATGTTGTTGCAGTAGGAAAAGATTGACAGGACATCAATGGATACGTTTTTGTTCTTAACGTCACTGCTTCACCTATTTGTCTGTTGGTTCCAGTTGGAGAGAGGACCATAGAACCGGTACTGGCCAGGTTATTCTGAACACCATACACAGGACCTGAGACAGAGAGAAAATCAACACAGTTATCTTCTGTCAGTGCCGAAGCATCAGGATGTGAAATCCCAGTGGGCTGCGACATGACAAGAGGAGATTCACCAGTGCTGCTAGCAGATGGTCCATCGTTCATGGAGGGAGAGCCGAGTGTCAGGTTGTTCTGAACTCCTGCACAGGACAGAACAGAGCACAGTCGTATGTGTCCAGCTATCACAGTTGGCAAAGCGAAGGAAAGATTTTCCTTAAAAACAATGAATGGACCATTTTTCCAGTTTGAAAACAACGATGACTTACAGTATATAAGTGTGCGCACACAGTTCAGCAATGGAAGTACGGCTGAGTGAAACAGCTTGTCGAGCTACATAAGAGCATTAACCAGCAAAGATGGTGACTGTACCTAAACACACAGCCTTTCCAGAATTCTAGAACACATTAGCTAGTGTGCAGGTATCAACATGTATCTGGTGGAAAACATCAAACACCAGGACAGAGACTCAGAGGTTGGACTTTATTCACTTTTAAAATGGAGAGTGGTAGTCAACATCTGTAATAGCTTGCAGCCATAGAAGCCACCGGTGTTTCTGTTTAACTAGTGACGTGTTAACTGGTGACTCTCAGCAGAATGTGTGACGACAGCTGTTGAAAACACCAACAGAACTTGTTGGTGTCCTCGTAAAAGACTTCAATCCGTTTTAAATACAGACTCATCTGAGTTTATTATCTACCAACTATTTACATAAGTTACTGTCTCTCTCTCTCAATTAGATTCAAATGGTTTTATCGGCATGACGTTGTACTACATGTACAACACTGTACATGTTGCCAAAGCATATTTGAATGTAGAAAAGTATTCAAATCAATAGAATAAACTAAAACATAAAGTCCTACAAGTTAAACGTTGGTTTGAACAATACAAAGCGGAAACAAAGCAGAACTAACAACAATAACAAGGTGCAGGCAACTGCCACTCTCTCACTGTCCCCCACTGTCCCCCACTGTCTCTCACTGTCTCGCACTGTCCTTCACTGTCCCCCAGTGTCCCTCACTGTCCCTCACTGTCTCTCACTGTCTCTCATTTTCTCTCCATGTCCCTTACTGTCTCTCAGTGTCTCTCACTGTCCCTCACTGTCGTTCACTGTCCTTCACTGTCTCTCACTGTCTTTCACTGTCCCTCACTAAATGCTGGTGTGTTGGTGGAGCAGGTTTGTGGGCTCAGCAGCAGGACCTGCTGGTCTGCCGGTCTCTTGGCACTGCAGGGCTTGGTAATGATACAAGTGTTGTTCACTAAGTTTTAGATGTGTCCAAAATGTAATTTCTCTTTTTTGTGTTTTCATCATGAGTGGATAATGGCCTAATTCTGCCCTGCATGTATTATTAAAGAGTAAGTGAGAATTGCTGCATAGTACGCCTTATTCACCTATAATAACTAACTACGGTCTCACACAGGTGAAAATACAAGTCCACCCCATGAACCTCTACTCTGGGTGTTTTATTTTGCTGATAAAGCCTGGTTACACAATGGTCCCTTTGACTTTAAGAGCCTGGTCACCCAAATCACTAAACACTTTTATGTTCCGACCTTTTCATTGAAACAATGTCTGCTGTAGAAATAGTCACAAGTTAAATCCAGTTCAAAAAACCAAAACATGCTTTACTTTGTGAAAAAAACCCACAGTCCCTTTGCTCAGGTGTGACCATGCGAGAGCTAACTGAGAGTGGTGAGATACAATAGTTCCTCTGGCTACAGGTTATTGCTTGTCATGCAAGACCCACCTGACGGGTGAAGGGTGGAGGGAGAGGACAGGGTGTTGGTGTTGTAACTGTAGCTACTGCTCACACCTCCGGACCAAATGCTGCCATAGTGGTCTAGTAGGGAAGACAGAATGAATGAGGACAGACTAGAAGAAGTGTACTTTAAACAATGGTTCATCAATGCTCCATATTGTGGTACATAAAGGAGGCCAGTGTGTATGAATATCACCATATGATGGCTGATCGGTTGAACCTGTGCTGCGGTTCTTGGACACGGTCCTAGTGTCCACGCTGGCCTTCTTGGGGATGGGCAGCGTGTTGTTAGGGGACTGAGTGGGGCTGGTGCCGGTGGAGCGCTTTCCTCTCAGCAGGCGCTTCACGTCATCCAGCTCCGTCCCTGCACAGCAGAGCTCACATCAAACAGAGGACCACTCTGTGTCCACTTCAAGAAAGCTTTTAGTCAATGCACCGACAAGAAGTCAATAAATACCAACATGTCAGACTGACAGTATGTCATGATCACACTGCTGCATCATGACCTCTTTCTTTTGGGATCAGATGTAGGTATGCATGGCCGTGAAGAGTCCTATACTCACAGCTTGCTGGAGGAGAAGCACTCTGCAGCCTGGCTCTGATCTCGCTCTCTACACAAACCACAAAATGTTTTCATTGTACATTGCTTTGATAACAAGGTATAAAGTAAAGGTCAAACCTGTATTGATATGCATTGTTTATGTCCTATCCTTTAAGTGCACTGTGACACAGCAGCCAGTGTACCTCTGCTCTGAGTTCTCCCTCTGGTGGCACTACTTGAAGTTGCACTTGAAGAGCCTAAAAGAAAAAAGAAGGAAACCTAAATCGTTGACAGTTTGAATTTGTGTGCTCATTCCAGATCATGATCTGAGACCCAGGTAAAGCTTACCGTGCTCTTTCCTGTTGTACTCTGGAGAGGAGTTTGTGCTTGAACTCTCTGAAACGTGGTGACAAAGTAATGATCAGATCAGCCTTCAAGAAACAGTTCAGCAAAGCAGCGTGAATGACTTGACCTCTGACCTATGACTAACCGTATAAGACATCTGAGAGAGCAGCTGCCATGCTGGTGCTCATGTTCTTCCTCTCTTTTGGAGTGGGTAAATGAGTGACAGCGGAGGACAATCCTCTCTTCGTTCCCCCGGATCCTCCCGGACCGTAGCTGGCCTTCGTCACTGTTGAAACCGTCACCGAACCTAGACCCCCTTCCCTTTTTCCTTCTCTGCCGCCACTCGCAAAACCAGAGGACATGCTGGAGGACCCTCCACCGGCAGCCCTAAACCCTGCCCCTGAGCCCCCCGAAGCCGCTGACCTCCCTCCACCGGAGGACACAGCGGAGGAAGCTCCTAGAGTTGAGAAGCTGAGGCCTCCTGGTCCAGAGGAGCTGCTGGATGTGAACAGAACGCTGCTGTTAGAGCCTCCTGATGCAGCTCTCTCACCTGACCCTCCTGCACTCAGAGAAAGATCAGCTAAAGGGAGAGAAAGGACATTAAAAGAGAGGAGATTACAGCGATCAGTTATTACACTCTTTGTTAAAAGATCCGCCTGAATCCAGTTTCACCTACAAGACTGCACTGGCAAAGCTCATATTTGAGCTATAACGTGAATACCTATTCAAACTTCTTTTGCCTGGTAGTGTGCCTGAACATGCTTAATACTCTCGGAATCCTTCCACTTGTATGAGATTGATTTATGACACACATAGAACATAGTTGCTGGCGCTGCCCAGGGTAATGATCTTTTAATAAAAAAGACAAGCTGACATCTGGAGCCTCCAGCTTCCTCTAGGGGAGAAATATGACGATAGCATGTCTCTATCATTCTTTGCCTCCACCAACATATTTTAAAGTTGCATTCAGGGGGTTTTCTGGCCGCCTGGGGGTAGCAACACAAGCTGTAAACATAACACTGACATACAATATGATCAACTTCTACAGTTGATATGGCTAACATGTGAGCGAGAAACCATCCTGCAGAAACAGAGATACACGAGCATTCATCTGCAGCTGTACTTTGGCTAAATAATAATATTCACTCTCCTTTTAGCTTAGCTTTGGTCTCCATTTACTTTTTTTTGGTGCTGGGAAAGTAGCATACGGTAGGTTTATTTATATATATATATTTTATAAATGGGTTTCTGGTTAGATGTCTGAAATGAGGTCTGTGTTTGACACAAGGGTTTAGTTCTACGATATTAAATAGGTCAGTAAATGCCCCTCTGGTGAGTTTAGAATCTTTTACGTGTCTTAAAAAGAGTCTAAATGAGACGACTAAATGTCCTCACTGGAACACTAGTCCTCCTTTAGCTCAGTGGTGGAGATGTGAAGCCATGTGACCGTGGTGGAGTCCCTTTATGGCATTTAGAACGTTAGCTTTTTACTTTACACTTCAAACAACATAAAAGTGGTGTTCATTAGTGAAGATTACAAAACCTGTAAGTATCATTCATGTTTGTTTGACACAGATTATTTTCTGTAGTAATCCAAAATCAGAAGAAGAATCCTATTGGCTGTTTGTGGAGGGAACCAGTGATGATGACTTCCTGTTGCACTACAGAAAGACCTGTAGCTCTCTACGAGGGTCATCTGTGTGTGTGCGAGTGTTTTGGGGCTATGTGTGTCATGAATAACTCTCCCCGGGGAGGGATGATCTGTAATCCAACATTTGAGTCAGTTAGTATAAAACAATTTGATCAGACCAGACTTAACTTCACAATCTGCCATTCGATATGGCACAGCTTACTTTGTGATGTCAGTTGAGTAGAGAACTACATGTAATGAGAGTATTAGTTTCACAGCAACAGCATCATCAACAATCACCCTGCAGATACGTGACACTGACCAGCTCCACCGCTCTAACTTGGGAGCTGACCGAGAGTCAATGCACTCTATACTGCAAAGACGAGCTCGTAGTTAGTGGCTCTCAAAACTTTCAGAGTAGCTTCCCCAACACTTTGTAAGGAAGGATTGAATTATAAAATACTAATACAAGAACACTGATGTTCTTATTTCATTCTCTAGCATGTGTCCTTTGAAAGTTTGGTCCACTGTAAAGAGTTTTCCTCTGAACTAGTCCTCATATAAAAACAGCACAGCGTGTATTGAGGTGGAAGCAGAAATGAAGGAGACAGATCCCTTTTCCCTTTTTTCTTGTAATTTAAATGAACAAACCTTTTAAAACGCTGACATCAAACTCATGGCATGTCAGTGATACATGGCATTACACAGCTTCTTTTAGCTCGTGTGAAGTATATCAAATCAAAAGTGTAACAGGTAAAGGCCAACACCTCTGAGATCTTACCTCTGCTGCTTCCTCCAACACCTCCAGCAGAACCGACAGTCGTGGTTGTAATTAGTTTGTCCATTCAATGCTAGCTGTTGAAAAGAAAGCAGAACACACACTGTTTGATTCCTGAGAACAAATACCTTTATACTGTGTAAAATATGACAGACTAAAACTGTGAAAAAGTAGATTTTGGTCACGCAGAGCTGGAAAGTTACTACTCCCCGAGGCGTTACACACAGGCCTTTTTTCTGAGTCATAAACTTTCATTTTGTGTGGTCATATTTCTTTCCTTTGTAGCCATGTTTCCTGTGGATGGGGCTCTATAGAATCCAACATGCCATTGATGTAAAGGGTTCACCTGAAGCTGTATAGAAAGGGCGTAGCTCTATGATGAATGTGGCTTTCCTTTGAACAAAAAGAACCTAAAAGGCGGATCACTACAGAACTTCAGCTGAAACAGGTGAGGTTTCACAACCAGAGGAACAAGGGCACACTGACACTAACAAAGAACTCACAAACTAAAGTTAGATAAATGAGATGGGGCATTGCCACAGAGTTACTTCTTTACATTTTAGAGATCACAAATAAAGTAATGGCTTCAAAAATAATACAAAGCATGTGATTAGAGCATTTTCCCATTCAAATGAGCGGTTGAGCGGGGACGCTGGCGGCATGAAGGGAGGCTGGGCGCCGTCCATCTGCATGAAGTGGTCGCTCTGCAGTGAGACAGAGCATCTCTCATCTCTCCCTCCTCCTCCTGATCTGACAACAGGTGAGGGAGGCGTGTGTGGAGCCAACAGTCCTCTGTAGCTCCATATTGTGATGAACTATAAGCCCGCCCACTTTTTTTGCTGTCCAATCAAATATGAAGGATTTGATTTAAATCCCTCTTGTAACTGTTTAACGCTCAAAAACTCTGTTTCATTGTGAAAGATGTCACAGTACAGAAGCTACAGACGCTCTAATGTCTGTTCCACTGGGACTTTGGGGATTTGTCTACAAACAAAAGGCTTTAGTGAATCCCGTGAAAACTAGGTGTTGCTTTTAGCTCATTTAGTTGTTCCATTTAGTTGTGGGTAGAGGTGTGTACACTGTCCACTACACTGTCATCTATCATACTGCCACTAGGGGGCAAACAGAGTTGCTCAAGACTGTTGTCTTCACTGATAGAATTTCGATTACACACGCACTTACGCAAACTTTTGAAAGAAGAACTTAACATATTCTCCCTCTTATTAATAAAAAAGTAAATCCTTAAGCACTAACCGACACCGTGTCTCACACCGTTTTGGTGCTGCAGCCTTACCTGGTCTGGTCTGACCAGTAGCTTATGGTGGCTAACCTTAGCTAAGGTTAGAAAACTTCCCAGCTCCCTGACTTTATCACTGCCGTTACACTACATTTTAGCATTTAGCATCATCCCATCATGGTTCCTTGTGGCCGCAGTGGCTGCTGTTAAGAACAGCGTTACATAGTCTGGCTTTAAAGACACTAACATGGAGTATATGGAGACAATTTGTTCCTTTTCTCATTGTATTTTTGTAAAACATGAGGAAGATCAGTTAACTCCATTAGTTGTTTTTTCTTCCCAATCATATTTGCATTGTTTAATATCATAATGACTTGCTGTGTTGCTCTCACACTGACAGCATTTGGGATAACTAACGGTTAAACGTGGTTCTATTTAATGTGAACAAGGGTTGGCCTGTCGCACCTTTTAACATGTTTTTACTAGCCTGGAAGGTCGGTAGGTCGGGAATCACTTGCCCAAAGTCCATTTGTACTTGCCCCGATCCAAATTGTTTTATTTATTAGCAGTTCTCAATGAACTCTTAGCTGCATGTAAACGAGATGCTGATGGTTCTTGTCATGACACTCCAGTGACGTTTTTCATAAAATTGATGTGCCTTTTGAAAAAGAACCTTGTTTACTCCGCCTTGCTCTCAAAGTTATGGCAAACTGCATAATACACAAACACTTTCCCACAATTCTATTCACTTAAGTGCATTTTTGCATGTATTCATACACTGCAACTTCCTAACCTTCTCACTATATGTGTTATTATGCGTGTTTGAATATACTTTGTTAATGCATTGTGCCTTTTATTTTTTTCCTGCTATTGCATGTATTTCATGGATCAATAAAGATGATCTTATGTAATCTTTAAAAGGCATTTTCCATGTTAAAGAGACTCAGGACATACACGCTAAAGTCTATAGTTATAATTATTCATTTATTACCGTTATTCACAACGATTATGGCTGCCATGACTCATGTTATTCCTTTGAAGTGGCGACAACCTGAACCCGTGAAACCATAGTCCAGCATTGACTAATGATTGCATAGTGGCTAATAGGTTTGAGTGATTTTTTAAAACAGAATGGGAGTGAGTTTTCTTACCTTTTAGATCATTTGTTCAGAAATAATGCCTCCCCCCACGATGTCTCCCAGCAGAAAAGACAGATGAGTCTTTCCTGTTCAGCACATCGCAGTGTATCAAGTCCAGTTGCTGAAGGAATACGCTGTGCATTGCCGGAGACATGCATGTGTCTGACTCATAGCTTCAGTCGACAAGTCCCAACAAAGTGGAATGGGCCCCTGACAGGCTCTCTGTTTAGTCAGTGCAGGAAGGAGAGCCCCGGGCTCTTTGAATGGCAGAAGAAAACAACAGAATAAAGGCAGAGTGTGTCGCACGACTCTACCGATAACTACTTTCCTTTTTTTCTATAATCACATGCTTGTGTCATGGGTGAAGAGTCTTACACATTAAAAGAATGTGACCTTGACTCTGAAAGGCCTGAAAAATATAATTATTGTAAATGAAAAGTATGGACAAAACAATTCATGCTCATTAACTTGTATACCTGCTCTAGAAGAACGTGCTGCAGCGCCGTAGATAGTGATCATGATTCAGCAGCAGACTCCTGTGCATCTGAATATGAGCAGTAATAGGGAACTGTGTTGCTGTGACTTTGTTTACATGCTTTGAGCTTTACAGCAGCAGTGAGGCCTGACTCCCCCCAGCACCGTGACTGTCAGATTTATATTCATTCTCACTGGAGCTGAGAAATGCATCACAGGTATACAACTTCAAGTGGCTGAGAAACCTCTCTTATATAAGAGAGGTTTTTTTATCCACCGTGTCAGGTAAAGAGACTTAAACAGAGACAGGAACGAGGAGGACTCAATCTGGAACTACTGACACAAACCTTGTGATGGAGGTGTGACTCAGAGTTTAATCTGTTCGATCAAGTCTGAATCCATCCTGAAAAGAAACGTATGCGGTATGAATTCTTTAGTGACATGTTTGAGAAGTCTGTTGATGTAACAGCGATCAAGCAACAACACAGCACCATGTGTTTTTTTCTTCTGTCTCTTACATTAACGTGGACCGATTCATCTGACTTCACCCTTCAAACGGACACAGGCAGTGTTTGATTTCTGTTAAGATGTCACCTCAACACCACCGGTGTGAAGTAACCGTTTATAATAACAATTATTTTCCACACTCAGATGTCTTTAAAGTGCAAATAGTTCGGGGAGATGTGAGTGAGTTGCATTAAGAAGCCCACAGCTAAACACTATTACTCAGGTATGTGTCAGTGCTGGCACGAGTGGATCTACACCGTCATGCTTCAGGGCCTCCAGGAGATGGAGGATGAAAAAATAAAACCAAAGGTGTGTGAATATATCTATGAAATATTGTGGACGTCCTATGTGACATCTGCAATTATAGCATAATTTAGCATCACTCATATTCAAAAGAAAAAATGAAACAACCACTCATAATAATAATAATAGTTTAAATTCTAAACGGAGGCTGTTGTGATAACTGTACTAAGATAAGATACTGTCCAACTGAATTTTAGCAAAAGCTCCACATCCGGTGGGTAATAACAGCTGTGCACCTGAAACACATTTTGTATGAAGCATTTTTAAAGAACAAGTCTGGTGATATTCTGTATTTTTCAATAACAAATCCTGATCCTCCACATCAGTGAGCCACACTGTTCCTTCTTCACCATGATCATGTACGCTGTATTTCATTTGAGTCAGTCTCACATACATTGTCCTGTTGATGTAAATCCTCACTAGTGCACCAAATGTGTACAAATCCACTGCGGAAAATAGTCCCAAACCTACTATGTACCCCTGCTTGAGTAGTTTTTGCAAAAATGCCCAGCTGTTTTAGGAAATTGTGTTATTTTTTTTCTATATCCAAATATATATTTCAATAGAAACATAGACCAGCATTCCACTTCAAAGACTTAAAATTGCTAAATTCGATATTCAGAGCATTTCTATTGCCTCCACACGGTTCTCAACATGGAGACGGCTGAGCCGGCTGCTAGCAGCTAACGGTGCTAACAACGCTGAAAGTGCTGACAGAGCTAAAAGTGTTTACTGGAGGGTGGATCAGAGGGACGAGCGTTATCAGCTGTAACCGCCATATGAGAGCAGAGCAGAGCGGCGGCCATGAGCTAACCAGTGAGGCACGCTCACATGCTCTAAGATGCACTAAAAGGCACATGGGCGGCCGGCTAGCTATGTGAACAAAGAGAGGAGAAGCTGTGATAGCAACACACACACACACAGATTTCATTCTCTGCTCTGGTAGACATTACTCCTCTATATCTTTATGATACTTGGTGCTATATTTATACTCTGAATATTGTATAGTGAACCTTTTAAAGGTCCCGTTTGTAAAAATACGGGACATTTATTATAAGACAGGTCTAAGTGCAATATAAATACTATAAAAATATCAAAACGCTCAATCCATGGAAAAATACACACAGCTAATATTCAACGACTGTGCCTTCAAAAAATCAATCCGTAAGACTTCAGTCCTGCTTGATTTAGAATTTCTATTGGAGAACAAAGGAATTGAGATTAGCAATTTCAATTCCATACAAACATGCTATTTTGTGTGAATTGTGTGCATAGTTTTGTGTGTGTAAGGCTATACAATGGAGAAAAACTGTTATACAGCTTTTTCCCCCAGGAATGTCTCCACAGACATCCAGTTCATAATACTGCTAATGTATAAATTGAAATGAGCCGTCAGGATTTCTGTACAATTTTCACAACTTTACAGTCTATTGACCATTCGACAGTTTTAAACATGAACATTATAAATGTGTCCCGGGTTATTTCCAGTCACAGTGTTTGACAGAAATTTTTGAAATTGTTATCAAACTCAGAAAATATTTTTTTCATTATTATTATGTGGTGCCTCATATGTGTTTATGTGTATACAAACATAAATTTAAATTTAAATTTTAAATTTAAATATGTATGATCAGCATTATGGTCTTAAATCTTTGTTTCCTTTTATTGATATTTTTATACAATGTCTAATTTTTCAAGTTTGCATGTGACGTACATCAACATTTCTTGATAAAAACATAACGTTTGATATTTATGATAAAACCCTGACCAGAAATTTTCATTTTCAGTTGTACTTCCGGGTTAACTGTCATGGCGGCGCACAGATAGAACTGAAAATAGATGCCCTAACCCCTGAAGAGACTAACAAACCCGGAGCAGACTGCTGTCATGAATTTCAAAGATCTGGTGAAGTGGAACAAGAGAGTGTCTGCAGTCTACGCTGTTGGTATCTGGACCATGGTCGGTTCTTACGCATACGTCACGTACTCGGGTCGATTTGACACGCCAGGTGAGGGACGATCAACTGTAACCGTGTTATACTGCTGTTTAGTCGGTTATATAAACAGTCCATGTTTAGGAGTCTTGTATTATTTTATTACTAGATGCTGTAAAACGAACCGTACGAGCTAATTCGGTTTGTACTTATTCAGTTCACTAGTTCACTAGAGTCACAGTGTTCCTAGATCTGTGAACAGACCGTCACTAGAGTCTTCTTGGACTCCACGTTGTTTTACGGTGCGTTAACACAGTAGACATTACGGTAAGAGCGTGTGAGAACTGACTTCAAAATAAGAGCTACGTTCTGGTGAATGTGATGGGCAATTTCACGTTCTGGTGAATGTGATGGGCAATTTCACATTCATTCAATAAATCAGTGAATCTCTCATTAAAAATGAAAACATACCGAGGATTTTTTGCGTGTACTGCAGGCTGAATTTAGAAAAAACAGAGTAAAAACAGATCTTAAAGTCTAAATTACAGTCGTCATAAACATACATGAAAGTTGACCCTTAAAATTTTCCATTGCATTTCGCTCATATATGAGATTTTAATGTCAATTTAGAAAATCTGCATCAGAATGTCCTTTTATTATTATCTTAGAGTCACACTGATAGTCTGCTATCATTCTGAAGTGAAATAAATCGGTGACAGTAGGCCGTTCCTTTCTAACATGAAATTAGAGGGGAGATAGCTGATAAGACATTTTAAGGGCTTTCATTTTGAAATTCCACATCAGAATATCTTGATATTATCTAAGTGATACTCGGAGGTGGTCTCCTATTAATCCAAAGTGGATCGAGTTTTTGAATGTGAGGTAAAGTACTAATTTTGAGGTCAGGTTGGTCTTTGGAAATGTATTCTTATTTAAGTCTGACTAATTATTTATATAGTTGGAATTACATTTTCTCTAAAGTACAATTTGCAGGTGGCAGTTATTTACTATTTTATTATTTTTTTGTTATTCAATATTTATTCATTTTGTCTTACTTATTGGTGCATTTTATTTATTTATGTAATTATTTCTTTATTGAATGAATGTGAAATTGCCTGTCGCATTCACCGGAACTTAGCTTTTATTTTGAAGTCAGTGCTGACACACTGATTACACCGTAATGTCTACTGTATACACGGACCGCTAAACAACGTGAGGGTTGGCTTGACCGCAATCTTCTTGGCACGATGCCTTTGACAAACTAACTTCATCATCTTTCTATCATCACTGTGCAGCTTTGCTTTATTCTTTATTCCAGTAAAAGTCAGTTTGCCTGTTTAGCATTAACGTGAACCCATATCACCATCTATAGTTTGAACTGTGTGGCTGTAATCAGCAGTTAGTGTAGTCTAGTATGAATATAATTTATTCATGTAATGGACTTCAATAATGTGTTCGGGTACTTGACTATTTCAATGTTATGTTGAAATATTGCACTTTTTCCTGCACGTCTCTGACAGCAATAGTTGTTTTTCAGATTAATACTTCAAAGTGCTTCAATAAATTCATTTCTTACGTTATTTATCTTTATTTTGATTTGTATGTATTGTTTAGTCAAGCTGAGAATGTTTATTACAATAAATAAATAACAATATCAATTGCTCACATTCATTCAGACACGGCTGCCTTTCACAGTTGTTATCCTGTATGTTATTCACTCAACCCAGCTTACATAGAATGATATCAGCTCTAACTGCTCACTCTTTACTTTGACCCTTGAACTTAGTGAAAAAAAGAGAAGAGGTTGAAGAGCCAGAAGATCCAAACAAGGTCGTCCACCAGACGGCTCACTCCAAAACGATCATCGTCTACAGGACAGACTTTGTCCCGTACAGCACGAGGATCTTCAGCTTCATCCGGTCCTTCAGCGGGGACCCAAAGAGTGGAGACAGTGACAAATGACGATGGACACTGGGCTCGTCAGGAGCACCTTTTTATCATGCACTATGAATGAATAGAGTAGAATATAATATATATACTTTATTTGAATGAATGAATGCTTTTGTGTGAGGATATTCTCTTTATTTGGAAAATAAATTCCAGCGCACTATCCAGGTCGGAGGCAGCTGACATTGTGTTTGGATGCTAATGGTCTGACCCCCAGATATATTTTATTCTTTATCTGCCAACGATATTCAGTGATGTTACTGTCAGCTCCTGTCCACAATATAACTAATGATGTATAAATAAATGTAATCTCTTCATTATGTAAGAGGCTAATATGAAACTGTCTGAAGGTTGTTGTTTTTATATATATGGATTATTTTTTATAGATTTTTAAAAATTTTTTTATGTTGATTGATGACTGAGACAGCAGTTACTAATAACATTAGTGATGTCTAACCCACGACTGAGGCAGCCAAGAAGAATTCATCCATCTTTGTCCTCCAAAAAAAGGCCTATGAGGTGGAAATACATGAGAAGCACCTTAGTTTTTCTGACCCCGGTGAAAGCAATATCCATTCATGCAATACCCGATACATCAACGCTGCACTATACTGTAATATTGTAACATTTGTACGGCATTATTGCTCAGATTTGTCATACAGTTGGGCTGTTGTATCAATTTGAAACATTGAGTTATGTCGGGTAAATAAGCTCTCTCATTTGCTTTGTAATTAAAATTCATATTTAGAGGTTGCTGTTATATTCACAAACTTAGTATTTAGAGTCAGATCCTTTGCTGACGTGAGTGATAAAATACCACACTGTGAAAAAAAAAAACCTCCA
Organism: Anarrhichthys ocellatus; assembly: GCF_004355925.1. Classification (NCBI taxonomy): domain Eukaryota; kingdom Metazoa; phylum Chordata; class Actinopteri; order Perciformes; family Anarhichadidae; genus Anarrhichthys; species Anarrhichthys ocellatus. The sequence continues at coordinate 195,330 of NW_022280068.1, read as the reverse complement.
TTACAAGTGAAAGTCCTGCTTTCCATACTTTTACAGAAGTAAAACAAACTTAGAGGTCAAAGCACCTGCTATGCAGGAAAATGAGCTTTGTCAGAGTTAACTGTTGTAACATTAATTATTTCTGATGTATTTAAGGCCCAAAGTCATTTGAGCTATTTTAAATACTGTTACACGATGCATCACATTACATGCTCATTATAGGTTTAAAATCTTTTCCTGCAAAGTAACAAGCTGTCAGGTAGCTCGTTATATTCACTCTGAAATCTAGTGGAGTCGCCTACGAGTACAGGGCAGCAGGAAATGAAATAACAAGTAAGGTACAAGTACCTCTGAATTGTATAGTAATCGAGTAAATACACTTAGTTACTTTCCACTTATTTTACGAAGAAGAAGGAACATCTTTGTACCACACACCTCCGGGAAGTGTGATGCGTGTTCCGGCCGCTAGAGGGCGACAGCGTCCCGTCCACGGCGGAGGTGTGCGGAAGCTGAGAGACTGAGCGGCCCGACACGAGCGGAACGATGAGAGTTATCATCCAGAGGGTCACCAAGGCGACCGTGACAGGTAAGGACCTGCGCGAGGCGGGATGCCTTCACCCCTTTCGTAGTGTCGCTAAACCGAGGCTAACAGCGTTCGTTTATTGACGTCGCTGAGCGCGCGCGTTAGCTCACCTAGCTGGGTTAGCATTAGCACTAGCAGCTACGTTAAACGCATGGCTCCAGAGACAGGCAGACCGTGGGGGTTGCCTATCCGGAGGCTTGGCCGGGTGTCCAAGCTCAAAGGAAACCAGCAAAGGGTATAGGATGAAATCCCCTGTCTGTCTCCTGTATGTCTCCTGCCTGTCTCCTGTATGTCCCCTGTCTGTCTCCTGTATGCCCCCTGTCTGTCTCCTGTATGCCCCCTGTCTGTCTCCTGTATGCCCCCTGTCTGTCTCCTGTATGCCCCCTGTCTGTACCGGCTACTTGTCCCTGAATGAAGACAGTAGCTGCTCATGTCCTCGACCCTTTTCCTGTGTCCCTGCAGTGGGAGAAGAAGAGATCAGTTCCATAGGACGAGGACTGTGCGTGCTGCTGGGAGTGTCGGTGGAGGACACCCAGAAGGATGCAGACTACATGTGAGTGTTTGTGGGAGGGGCCTTCAACACCATAACGGGCCCTGGCTACAGTTCAAATCATCAGAGGGAACACTCTGTGTTATGTGCAGTACCACTCAGATGAGTTTGGAGTTATGAACTAATGTATTTTCGACTAGAGTTCATAACAAGATATGTCAGTAGAGACAAGTTTTTCTTTCAAGGTCCCATGAAGTACATTTCTTCTTTTATAGCACACATTTAAAGAGTTAACATCAACCATTTAATGTAAAATGTTTTGTTATTGGTTGATATTTTTATTTCATTGAGTTACACAAAACGTTTTTGTTTCGTGTGTTATTGTATTTACATGTTTTACATCCAGGGGGCGTTTGTATTTAATAATCATAAACTTCCAGATGGTGGGTCATTCTGAAGCTGATTCAAGTATTTGTAGACTCAAGTATGTTTTAGTAGATGTTCTAGTGTCTGTAGTGTCTTTTACATGTTAGAGCCCAGAAGGGGGGCTCATTACTTCCAAGGCCATGGCCAGTTGAACTCTTCTACTATTCCAGGCAACTATTGGCTTCCATTCATTTCCTCACACAGAGTGTTAAAGTCTTTAAATGTGTTAACATTGTGTAATCCAACAACACTGAACATCAGGAGTGCATTTTTTTGTTTTCTGCAGTACAGCCTTTAGAAACCAGTCTCATTGCCATGCAACGATGACTAAACATGATGGAGTACAATCACACTTAATGTGAGCCAATAAGTGTCTGGAACAAAAGGGAAGGTACATAAACACACCTCAGACTATATCACGCATTAAAAATGATGAGCAAAGATAGAAAGTATCCATGGTTTGTAGTTAAGGAGCTCAAAACGATCAAAAGCAAGCAGAGTTTTAGACCTGAACTACACCGTCTTAGAACTCTGATCGACAATATAGACAACTAAATCCTTGTTGTGAGTGATTACATGTATCGGTCAAGTTTCATGTCCTAGCATGAAAAGCAATGATGTGTGGAGGACAGGAGATCGGTCTCCTAACGTGTGCTCTAAAGTCCTAAAGTCTCCGCTCGCATTGACCACATGGATCGGAGGGATTGTCCCAGTTTCCTCACCGCTGATCCTCGCGTGTTTTCAGAGTGCGGAAGATCCTCAACCTGCGGCTGTTTGAGGACGAGAGCGGCCGAGCGTGGACCAAAAGTGTCATGGACCGTGACTTTGAGGTGCTGTGCATCAGCCAGTTCACGCTGCAGTGTGTTCTGAAGGGTAACAAGCCAGACTTTCACTCAGCCATGCCCGCCGAGCTGGCCCAGCCCTTCTACAGCAGCATCCTGGAGAACATGAGGACCAGCTACAAGCCGGAGCTCATTAAAGGTGAGTGAACCCGTCACTCACTGTTTCCTGCTGCTGCTGCTGCTGCACCTCAGAGGAGAGCTGATAACACACTTACTTCTGATAGTGTCCCAGTTATCCCTACACATTAAACGTCAGCCCGAGGTCAGATTTGATCCACTAAAGTTAGGGAGGAACAACTGAGTGATTAGCCTCTTCGTTGTTTGGGAGGGGAGATCTGCACTCCACCGAGTACACTTCTCTAGTTCTACGACAGTGTGCTAGATTTTGTGAGGTCAGAGTTTGAAGTTTCCAAACAGTGTGGAGGTCACAATGAAGCCGGTTTCAACAGAGACCCAGGAGGCTGGAGGACAAGACGGATAAAAAGAAAACTTGTTTCCGAGCTTATTAAAAAGTAAAGTGTTGAGGGTCACCATTGTCGCCACCCACTCATACGTTTGGATCGGTGCCCTGCCCCCCTGCTATTTCATTGCAGTATTCCCATCTCAGTGTAAGACCTTTGGGGGGGGGGTTATCTCACGGCTCTGACGGCGCGGTGGTGACGGTGGCAGTGAATTGGGTCAGCCCACCGGGGAGCGGGTGCGGAGAACACCTCGTCCCAGCAAGGCAGGCATAAGGCTTCCTAATTAGCGCCGCCCCCCTCCTCCAGAGAGGAAATATGATGATGCAGTGCTTTTGGTGGTGTCATTAATCTCCTGCACCCTGTTTGAAGAAAGGAGAACATTTAAGTTGAAACTTCCTGTCCTCCTACAGCCCCTTCGTCTTTAGTCCCCAATGTCTCCAGGGTCCACGTCGTCCTACGTCCTCATGGGACATCGACTGACGATGCCAAACAAACAGCGTGTACTGCCTCTTGACGTTAGGATGGGATTGGATTTGGATGCGCTGGTCTACTTAGATTTAGTAAAGTGATGCTAACGGATGAAACCTGGCTTCATCCTACGTCTCTGACGTTTGATTGTTGATGGCTTGTAAAATGTCTGTTTGGTCTTGTGTCTCCAGACGGGAAGTTCGGGGCCTACATGCAGGTCCAAATTCAAAATGACGGCCCTGTTACTGTCGAACTGACGTCACCCACGGGCCCCTCAGACCCCAGACAGGTACGTTTTTTGAGGTTTGGACAAAGTGGATTGATGGAACAATTGAACTCAAGGTCCACTTATTAGCTCTCTGCTGGAGCTTTCAACCGTATTCCACAGTCTCGTATAAGTTGATGGCGTTTCCTCAGTTGTCGGGGTTTAATTTCCAGCTCAGAATAAAGCTAGTAAACTGAGCTACATACATGGTTACATACAGATTCAGAGTCATTATGTACATTACAAAAATTGACTTGACTTCTCTTTAATAAATCTACCCAACTTAAAATCATTCACAAAGTGTCATTCCTCTTTCCAGGGGCTCATTCTAGTCCTCATTGTGAACCACTAGGTGGGGCTATTCACTCCCCTGTTGTGTGCAGTAACTCTGGCTTCTCATGTTACATGTAAAGCAGTTTTTTTTTTAATGATAATGATTTTGTTAAGAAACATGGATTGTGCAAAGACAGAATTGAGGAAATTGTGGTTTATTTCCACTCCCACTGACCTCTGTTTAATTATTATGTCGCTGTAAATATGAAATGAGATCTGAGCTCAACTGACTTTTAGATCAAAGCTGATGTGTTATAGTTTCTAAGAAGAAATGTACATCCAACATTTAAAAGCTGCGAGCTACTTTCAGTGGAGAAGAGTTGGGTTTTCGGTTAGATGCTGTCAAATCTAAAGTCCTCTTGCTGGTTTCTCCAATCTCTAAAATAGTCAAACTTTAATGTTTTTTTCCCCTCCAGTTAGTTGTTTCTCTGCGCCATGCGAGCCCCAAGAAATGATTCCAGCCATTACTTATGTCCAACATATCTTTGGATTTTTATTGACATGACAAAGTCAAATCTGCCTGAATTATTGGATGGGCTCTGCATTTGATGAGTGAAGAGGGATGGAAAAAGAACTTCAAAAAAATGTTCATGTCTTTTCCAAGATCCATGTCTCCTGCTGCGGTGTGACTGATTCCCTGTTAGGTCCTTCATGCATGTGCCCTGCTGTGTTGGGGAGGAGAGGATATTCGTGTTGCTGAAGTGAATAGTCGATTAATAGACGAGTCGATGTCAAATTAAGTTCTGACAACTTATGATGGGCAGGGTTGAGTATTAATCCTCAATACTTTTTTGGTTCAGACCAAAATATGTCCACTTTGATCAGAACGTTTCTGATTTAAGCAACATTTAACTGAGGTAAAGTTCTTAAACTTTATTATATTCCTCATTAGGTACATATGTATGAAATTTAACCTCTGTATTAACCCATCCATAGCTTATTGGGAACGGTTAGGGGTTCAGTGTCTTGCTCAGGGGCACTTCGGCATGCGACACATAGCAGCCAAGGATGGAACTGCCAACCTTGCGTTTACCGGGCAACCCTCTCTACCCCATGAGCCACGGCCACCCATGTTGTGTCAAAACATTATCTTTGGGTTGTCCGTCTGTCCGTCTCTCACATTTTAGACTATAACTGCAGAATTTATATACTATTTATGACAATTTCACACAAATGTCTAAAGTGATGACATTTTAGACAGACATGGATGTAGACGGCAACATTCAACCTTAAGGCAGAAATTCTAGTTTAAAACTAATATTTATTTTAGTATTATTTCAATTAATTGAAAAAGATTGCGGGCTGGTGGTGGCTAACACTGTTGCCTCACAGCATGAGGGGCCCGGGTTCGATTCCCTGGCTAGACGAGCCTTCTGTGTGGAGTCGGCATGTTCTCCCTGTCTCAGTGTGGGTTCTCTCCAGCCCCCCCGTGACCCTGAACAGGATAATAATAACTTTTTAGGATAAGCGGTTAAAGATAATGACGGATGGATGGATGGATGGATGAAAAAGATTGCTTCCCCCCTTTCAGAAGCCAAAACAATGTGTTTCCATCAACTGGTAACAACATTAGTTTCATTAGTTGCAGACACAAGACTCTCCTCATCCACTGACAGTGAACTCCAGGGCCAGAGCTTCTTCATATGTTTGATTTCCTTACCTGTCGTTTTGCTCTCTGAATAAATGATGCTAAGCTGAATCTTGATAGCTCTCCTAGCATGAGAGCACTCCTTATTATTACCAACGTAGTCAGTAATTGATCTTTTTCACAGCAGGAAAAGCCCATTGGAACTATTTGATGGCAGTGTTCCAGCTATTAATGCAATACAAAGTAGGAATTAATAAGGTTTGACGATAACACTTTGGATTCACTCCACATTGCTCCTCCTGTAACTCAGTTTGGGATGGACTGTATTGATAATAATGAAAATGTATTTCTTTGTGGTAAATTGAGTTATTATTCTTAAATAATTAAAACAATAACTTGTAAACAATAACTTGTAAATGTCCCTGCTGTCGGACTACTAAAGGATTATGTTAATGGTTAGTTTCACCTCTACATCTCTTTCATGAAGCACCACTGTATACACCTCTCTCAGCCTCTTATTCCAGAAGACGTTCATATATCCGTCCTCCTGAATGGATTCTGGTCACTTCTGTGGAACCCGGCCAGCGTCCTCATGCTTTGGCTTCAGGCCGGCTTTGGCCGCCCTCCCCTCGGTGGCCTTGACTCGCTAGCCCAAAGGGAGGGATATTAAGCAGTCCTCAGAATTTAAATCTTGTCTGTTTGGGAATTCTTGCTGTGAAGGCCGACGAGCCAAAGCTGAGGCTGAACATGAGAGATAAAAGGCTAGCCAACAGGCTAAACTTGGCACGGGGGGGAAATGAAGCAATGGCCAACAGACACTGTTCCATTCTTTCCATGAATCAGGGATTTAGTCCTCTGCAGGGTCAAGCGGCCAGCAAACAATGGTGTTATCCAGAGCAATGGAAATCGTGCCGTTTGGATGTTGCCGTTGGGACGCTGAACGACTGGGGTCCATAGCAGAGGGGTCCTTTTCTGAAGGTTGATCACATGACTGTTTGTGCATTTGGTTTTGGGGCTCTGGGCTGAAACCCAACACACACAGAAAGGATGGACTGTTTGATCATGTAAGGTTGGGATTCAGAGTTTTGGGGTTTGTAGCTTTAAAGGAAATGATAATTTAGCCAGCACCACTTTAAGCCTGCCCTTCCATGTGCTTATGTAAAAAGCCTAAGGGGACAGCAGCTGCAAAGACCCCCAAGGATACAGAACGGAGGCGGCATCAGTGACAACAGAAGTGACATTGGTTAAGTCAGACACAGCAGGAGGGGTGGAGGCGTGTTGTAAGCGGCCTGCAGAGGAAGCAGCAAGGGTAGCAGGCTGAAGCAGCTTAAATAGGGGTCCTGTATGAGAATTTGTCAATAGGACGCGTAGAAGGGAACCAGCTGATCCATCAGCTGATGTAGCACAAACATCTTCAGTACAACCGTACCATTTCAAACTCTTCTGCATAAACTGAGTAATGCTTGCACAGGCGCTTACCCGTCCGGACGAGTCTGAAGTATTTTAAACGGGAGTCGTGTTACTCCGGGATGAATGAGACTTGGATTATTCTGCATGAGTTGTGTGAGATTTTGTAAACGGACGTTTGCATGTAGTTTTGAACGTGGCCCCCATTTACTTTAATTCGTCAACACCAATCGCCGTTCTTTTGTATTCTTCATTCACAGAGGATCGAGAAACAAAGTTTTCTTCTAGAATTCAAGGTAACACGGGGCGAGTATCTGATATACAGATGATCATTTTGGGGTGAAGGAATCCTTTAACATTAGAGATTGAAATGTTGAATGCTTGAAGAGGAACGTGTACGTTTGTTCACAGCGGTATCAACAAAGTCAGTAGGCCTGGTTTGATACCACAGCGTGTTAATGGGTTCAAATGGGAATAACACTGATTTCTTTGGGTCCTCTTTGAATAATGTAATGTCTTACGCAATGCTTTGGATTTTCAAGATGACATTTAGTTCATAAATATTTCCCAGCCGCCATTAAAGTTTTAGCACCTGTGTTTACAGGCCCCTTTTCAGATGGAGGCTGGCATACTGTTGTGGTGTTTCATGGGCCGTGAAGAACACAATGAGGAAAGGAGGAGCTCTTTGACTGGAGTACTGGCTACTGAGTGGCACTGTGAACTGTTATTTTGGAGTGTGTGCGAGGCTGGACATGTAGTCACAACAATAGACCCGTTGAAATGAGCATATGACGACCCAGAGCAGCTCTTGGTGAGGAGAGAGTAGAAGTGGTTGTACTTCCACAAAGACAAGTCAGATGTGGAGTGCTGGTCTGTGCCGCTGACGTGTTTCTCCGTCTTTGTTTAAGTAATTTCACTAATTCTCATACACCTTTGGGTGAATACTGAACATTCTGCAAAGGTCATGATCTGCAAGTCACGATGCAGCACGTTCATGATGTGAGCCACCAGGAACCCCAGACGGATAAGGTCTCAGTTCCAGTTCAGCCAAAGCGGATGTATTTCTACAACTTAACTTCACACAACGCTTCTTTTGATATCTTAAGAAAGGTTACTCCTCATTTTACGAGCGCTTGTCTAGGAAAGCCAGCAACACGGGTCCATTTTTTTTTCAATATAAACTTCCGTCTTTAAAGGGAACTACTTATTTAGGTTTATATATATATATATATCAACTTGATTTCTTCTGTTTTGTAGGGAATCCTAATATTCTGTGTAATTTAAATAGTAGAAGCTAGATTGTTAGCTATACGTCTCATGTTGTGCAATCTGCAAATGTTAAATATTTTCATATACATTTATATATTATTACAAACTATCGGAACGTATTCTGCAAACTACAAGTAGCCTACAAATAGGATCTAACTATTTCTCACATCCTGTCTGTGTGCCGTGTGTCTGCGTGCCGTGTGTCTGCGTGCCGTGTGTCTGCGTGCCGTGTGTCTGCGTGCCGTGTGTCTGCGTGCCGTGTGTCTGCGTGCCGTGTGTCTGCGTGCCGTGTGTCTGCGTGCCGTGTGTCTCTGTGCCGTGTGTCTGCGTGCCGTGGCTTAGTATGTGATTCAAACACAGCCTCACACTGGATCAAGCTTCTCCAGAGCTACAAGACTCTATACAGTGCCTCTTTAAAATGAGATTGGTATTTTTCTGGGTTTAAATGAATGCTATGTATTATCATGAGCGGGACATGGACATCAAACATTTTGTCTTACCATTCTCATATTCTCTTTCACTGTCACTAATTGAAGTAATGTAATAACAACAAAGTAAATGAATAAGTCTGGTATAATAATAAAATGTATATGAATAATTGGTGGTAAAAGCAAATGGTGATGCGCGTTGCATGCAGGGAAGCTACAGTGAAGTTACTTGGCAGAAAATATTTTGGGCTATGATCTAGAAAAATCTATACAAGCGCACTGCTCAGAATTATTGCTTGTTTGTAGGCTCATTATTTTGCAATGATGTGGAACACATAGAACACACACAACTTCAAAGTTCAGGCATGTTCTCTGTGGGGAAAAGTATTTGAGGCGATTGAATGTAACTCCTTTTCCTCTTCAGACACACCTAAATGTTCTTGGGGACAATTTTAGGGCATGTGTGATTGTACATGTTAAGGGCTCATGAATTTGAACTGCAAGATGACAGTTATTATAATTTTGTTTTTTACAAATCAAGCTTTCCTGTTTCTTGTTCCCTCAGCTGTCAAAGCAGGAGAAGCAGCACCAGAGGAAAGAGAAGACGCGCTCCAAGGGCCCCTCAGAGTCGAGCAGGGAAAAAGGCGCCGTGCGGTCCCGACAGGACCCCAATGCCAGCAGTGGGGCCGACGGTGATGTGTCATCAGAAAGGGAGACCTAGGTAAGCAGGGTGAGGGAGGCGTACACATATAATACATGTAGAAACACACACCAGGTGTCTGCAGGTGTTAGAGTTATTTGAGGTCTGAAATCATTCACCATGTTATTATACAGGATCATCTCTTAAAGGTATAATGTGCCTATTCTCTCCCATGAGTTGTATGTACTTTCATTATCTCAAACGTTCCAACAATGTTCAAACCCAGAGAAATCTGCATTGACATTGTCAAATCTGTTCTCATTCACCTTTTAAAGCAAAAGAGGAAAATAACACGGGTTACTATGACCCTAAATGTTTGATTACAGTATGATTAACACCTTTCATTTATAGATGTAGAGTTATATTGATTCATTATAAGTACTCTGTTTTAGCTCAGTTCAATGGCAGATGTTTTAATGGACCAGTTCGACTGAAATTTGCAGAAACCCTGACACATAAGACAAGTTACAGCTGTGCCTTATCGTGAGAAATTAAAGTTGTTTTTTTTTGTCTTTCACACTGTAAACAAAAATGGTTCGCTCACATTTTTGAGTTGCAAAGGATCGGCACATTTCCGTAAACTTTCTCGCTTTTTTAACAGTGAATTTATTGGGGGGGAAATACACAAACAAAGTAGTGCTGGGCAACGATTACAATTTTTAATGGCGATTAATCGCATGATTTTTCTGCGATTAATCGCATTGTTATGCGCAAAATTCAATAATGAATTCAAAAGTAGTGTATTGGGCACTTTTACTTTAAAAGTACTGCTATATGAACAAAAGTACAATAACATTTGGTTTGCAAACACTTTAAACAAATAAGGTGCTTTTTAACAGCAGTATTCCCTTTACACAGTAGCAGTTAAAATACAGTTATAATGATTCTGATAATAGATATTCAGCCGGTGTTCACAACTTTATCTTCATGTGTGTAAGAGATGCAATTTGAAATATACACCTTGAAAACTGCAAACCTATCTACGTCATGTTTGTTAAATTCTCAGTAGCGATAACTAAATTATATGCTTATTTTACAAATTCGAAACAAAAACACTTTAAAAACTCTAAAAAAATAATTTAAATGAATCATTTCTTTTTTTGGTATTTTCGTTAGACACATATGCAACGCTGAGTACCGTGTAATATGTGTGGTATTTGTTATAAATGTATGTTGGTACATAGAGGGTGATAAGAAGCTGTACATGGAGGCACTTAGGACCCAGGGGAATGTAGGTGAAGGAAACAGGAAGAGACGGAAGGAACGCCACACAAACACTGCAGAATTATCGAGTCCCCTGTTGATGCCCTTTCCAGGATGCCACCCAGGGAGAGGTACAACAATGTTTTTCCGGCTTATTCATATAGGGTCAGAGAATCGCTCTGCCCATCCCCTGAGACCACTTTGCCTTAGGAGACCCTACCAGGAGCTATTGCCCCCGGCAACACAGGTCCTAGGATCACTGGGGCACACAAACCTCTCGGCCATGTTAAGGTGGCAATTCATTGGAGGGGTAGGCCTGTCTTAGTTGCCGGAGCAGTCATTTTATTCACAAATATTCCTGTTTTCCTGAATATTCCCAGATCTTCTCAACCCTACTCCCATTTATTTGAATAGTATATTATGTCAAGGACAATACGGCGGTTTTAAATGTGCAGTGAGAAGAGAAAAGCAGTGTCGTTCACATTCACCTCAGCATCTCTGTTTTTCACCTCTCCTTTCCCTGCCTGCTCTCTTTCATAGTGTTGACGTTGCAGTGAAACTCAGCAAACAGATCTGTTTGTGTCTCATTCTCTGGCTCATATAGTGGGGATGAGGAGGGCTTTGGGTTGCTCCTATTTGCCTTCAGTATTTGTTTACTAGTGCAAAAACAGAGGAGGAGGATAAAGAGCACTGAGTCATCTCTCTCCGTGTCCCTTCTGCTGTGGCACCTCTCTGGCCGACAAGCAGTCTGGCACTGCAACCCAACTGTGACAGTGACGGTCCTACTTCCTGTTCTGCTGTTCACACCCGCTGTCAGACTCCAGTGGGAACATCTTAAAGTGCACCATTGAAGTGTGTTGCATTCATTTTGACGTATTTGGTAGAGTTTTATCCGTTCTATAAGGCCTCCATAAACACACACGTCCTGTCCCATGTGGGACCTTGTAAAAGCGTACTTTATACTCTCCCTGCCGACGCGTGGGGCACGAAAGCTCCGCAAGTGGTCGTGGCCGCCTGGTCTTGCACCTCCTGAATTTATTTGTAATTTGGCGCCGCGATCACGTGACTGTCACAAATAGTTGAATGATAAAAGCACTGTATACATGTCTGGGGATTATACAAAGAAGGTCAGCACGTTTTTAAATGCTTTAGAAACAGGAGGTCTTACAAATTGACATCTGAGTAAATATTTCAAATCAAGTAGTTTACAGGATATTCAACCTTTTGTTTCTTCATAATATATTTAATACTTGACTTGTTTCTTTAAAGGGTTTGTTGAAAGGCAATAAAGTAGTTTATGCCTGTTCCAGCTACAGTCTACGTGTATATCTCTGGATTACACTCATTGTCTTTTTGATTCTTCACAGTTCATTTTGTTTGTACGCCCTCTGGTGTTAATAATAATGCAACGAACAGCGCAGGGAGTAGAAACGCCTCCGTTCATGCTCCAGGTCGTGCTCCGCCTGCGGAGTACAAACAAAGCTCAAGCCCGTAGTCCCATCTTCTTCTGCAAGGGGGCCCATGCACTGTAATCCCCAAGTGCATGTTGGGTAAGACATGGAGGCTTCAGCACCTCGTTACATAAGGCCTTTTAGTCTGACAGAGAGCCAGATCGAGGCAGACGGGAGAAAGAGGGGGAAATGAGAAAGAAGCTAAAAGAATAAAGTCTGAGTTGTCCAGAGAGTTCTTTGGTTTTTCATCTCGCACACAGCACTTCTGGAAATGTGTGCGCTATGGTGGAAGAGGGACGTTTGGATGTCGGAGAGATGTCAGACAAGGGGCTTGCTTGCTTTCCTCTGTCGCTGCATATTTTAAAGAGAGATCTGGTTTGCTTGGCCTGACTTGAACATGAGCAGCGTTGGCTTTCCTCTCAGTGACTCATCTGTGACAGTCCTCCGTTACCTGCTCTGGTCTTCCTTCCTTGCTGCCTACAATGTTCTGATGTTGATATGAACATCTTACATGAATGTGTCAGCTGTTGGCCACATTGTCAATTGCAAAACTGTCGCATATATATTCAGAGAATGGATGTAACTTCCTTTTTTTCAATTTTCATGTCTGCTTTCACAATGTTATGCCTTTTTTAATTTATTAACCCTTACAGTCACATTTTTCATCTGTAAAACTTTGATGATAAACAATAAAAAAGTAATGTGAAAGTCGTCACTCGTAGAGAATTATCACCAGACGTTGCACTTCCCCTCAGCTATGAGAACTGTTTGAGCATCTTTCAGCCAATAGCTTTTGGTTTTCTGGCCCACAAGTTTGCTCACAGAAACAGAAGAAATAGAGAGTGAATACTGGACTGAAAGAATGCTGTCCCCTATCTGCTGGATGCGGAATACGTGTGCTACTGTAACTGTTTGCTAACATGTTCGTCTTTACGTGTAAAGGTGAAGATATGTTGATAACGTGTTACTGTCACTGTTAACACAGCCTGAAAGGCAGACTGTTACCCTCATGTCTTACACATGAAATTAATTGTAATGTTTAGCCCTCTTATTTTTTGTGTGTTTAACAATATTCTACAGAAGCAGTAAAAAGTGTCCTTTTTCATTCAAATATGCTCAAGAGTTTAGCTGCGACCGCCTCGCTTGGTCTGCTATGACCATAAGCTTATTGTGGCTCATGTTAGCAACCTTAATACTTATTATTGATTAATGATCGTACAAATGAGAAGAGCCAGAGACCAACAATGATTCTGTTCTCTCTCTCTGGTGCAGATCTCAAACCGGGGACGTAGCCGTGAGCCCAGTTCCCTCAGGAAGGCCTCAATCCTCAGTGACTGACACCTGATGGTGGACCGTCCTCCTTCCTCTGGCCTGGAGCAGAGCATCGTCCCCCACGCCAGTGTCCATTGATTCTCTCCTCCACAATTAGATAGGACTGGCTAGGTATAAAGTAAAGAGGCAAAGTCTCACCTCAAGACTGCCCAGTCTTCTTCGATTGATGAAGGGAGACTGAACAGGGGTGCAGAGGGGGGGACGGGGACAGACATCACAGCACTAGACTGTGTGGCTCAGTATCTTTCTCCTCCGGCCCATCTTTCCAGGTGTCTACCTCTATCCTGCTCTGTCTCTCTCCGTCTTTCTTTTTCAGATTCTCCCTGCCTGTCTCACTCTCTCTCATGGGACTGTCCTTGAAGCATAACTCAGATCCAAGTCGTTGGCTTACAGTGAACATGAGGACAGTGATATCAGTATATCAAAACGTCAGTGACACCTTGCTTTGTGTGTAACGTCTGTCATTAAATATTGTACCTGTATGAAAAGGCTATGTTTTGAGGCCCAACTGCTCCAGAACACAGGTGCTCTGTAAAAGAAATGTATGTTTTATAGCTAGACAGCATCGCAACAAAACACAAGGCCTCGGACTCTGACCGACCACCCGACATCAGCTCTCTAGCTCATGCTTTCTAGAATATTGGCAATATATTAAGAATGATCTTTAGAGTGCAGGAAGTCGCTGTGATTTCAGTTGGACCTCAAAATAAAAGACTGATCTGAATGTCTCTTATATATATATATGATAAAAGCCTCACTTTTACAGTGCTTGTGCACAAGGGAACATTACTGATGATGTGTTCTGGGCCCAACTGTCCCAAAATTCTACAACCTAAACCACACCAAGATACACCCCACACAAGCCGGGAAACCCCCACTTGTCGATTGTCAACCACTCAAAACAAGGTTAATTTCCTGGAAGTGCTCACCACCTTGGCACAAAGGATAGACAAACATCATGTCCTGTGTTTTTTGATTCCGTTTGTGTATCTGGAGAGCCTACCAACCCACAAGCTGGTAAAGCCGATGACCCAGTTAGTTTGTGGTGGGCTGCCTGCATCAGAAATCATGTAATTCAACAAGCCAATCGGATTCAGCTCCCCTTCCTGTGGCACATGCAGGCTTATTAGAATATACCGTCCACAGCTTGGCTGTGGTGGAATAGTCTTTTTTTGCTTAGGAAGGTTCCTCACTGAGTGAAATGATCTGAAGTGTCCGTCATGATAACAGCTGTTAGAATTCTCTAAATGCTAAGGAAAGGTGCTTCAATGCTTCCTTTATCAGCTTCCTTTATTAGCATAGGATACACTAGACCTTCCTTTACAAAAGGAAAGTAGTTAATTCGGCCCCACAATTCCTTGCGGCGGCAACATTTAAAGTGACGCACCATTCGGCCGTCCATGAAAACAAACGATATGTTTATCTTACACATGTTTAATAATTATACTTATAGTCATAAAGCAATGGGATTCGTGTTGATGAATATGAACAGACAGGGACAATCCTTATGTTTCATTTCTATGTATTTATTTACTTCAAACATGTAACAAATAAGTTCAAAAAATAGAATATAAAATGTACAGTAACTATAGCAAACTGTCAATGAACAAATTCTCATTCTCAATAACAAGAAGCATCCTTAAAAGATATATATAATTGATAGATTATTAAATCTACATCATTGCACCGAGGATATATTGATATTGAACAGTTTCATTGAAGTTGAATGAGTGAATTGTTTCTACTGAAGCGTGTTGATTGTTGTGTGACAGCAGCTGGAAGGAAGGAGCTCAGGTTTCTCTCCTTGACACCACGAGTGAAGCAGCCTCTCACTGAAGAAGCTCTTCATAAGCTCTTCATTTTGACTGCAGTCCATTTATCGTCTAGGATGGAGTAACTTTGGCTCAGTGACGACGAGTCAGTTTGTCTCAATGACGTGTACTCTGTGATGAGGGGCCAGCGGTGCTTCAGCATCACTGAACACTGGCAGCATAAATACAAAGACTATTTATTCATGTTTTTGGTTATTACACTGTCCTGCCGTCACTGGGCGGATCTGAATGCACATTTTATTTCCACTTTACAAAGATGTCATTAGTGATCCATGCTGTGCTTTGCTTTATTCCACTCTGCTTTGTGTGATGCAAGAGCAGAGATGCTTGTCCTTGTTTCTCCTTTCAGCACCACCACCTGGCCCGTCTATTCTGTCCCAACTTTTTATTGTTATTTTAGTTCAGTGAGCTATTCCTGGCCGACCATGCCGTATCCCTGCACACCCTTTTTCTCTGTCCCTCCAGTGGTGCTGAGCTGAGGTCTCTCCGTGTTGTGGCGGAGAGGAGCTGCTGCATGGTGGACATGACCCAAATATGTCTGCTCTCTGCTAGCCTTAGTGCTGCTTCAAAGTTGGCTAGAACTGCAGCTTGTGCTCTGCAATGACTGCATTGTGATCCCAATGCCAGACAGGCTTAACAGCACAGAGGAGGAAGTAGACTGTGAGGGCCTCGGATTATCGATGTACTGTACCACATCTGAGGTAGCGGCTGTAACGGGGTGAGAACAGGGGCGTGTGAGCAGAGCAGATGTTCAAGGTTTGTCTCTGCAGTCACCTGTGTTTGTGTGCTGGGTGGACGCCCTGAGCCGCGGGGCGGGGCAGTCAGACATGGGAAAGTGGGTTAAATTCCAGGCATTCTCTTCCATCTGAAGCCACACTGTTTCTGGTTTGTCTTCTCTCCAACTTATCTTACATCTTGTGCGTGTGTGAGAGTCCTTTGCCAAGCCCACTGGCTATGGAAAAACAATTTAACTGGATTTAATTTGTTGCCCCCCCCCCTTCCTCTTCCCTCCTTCCTCCTACTTTGTGTGCCTCTGAGAGGTTGGGAATTCATCTCGCTTGGTAACTCCATGCCCAGTCTGAGCTCCCTTTGCAACTCGGACAGGCCAGGTTTCATGGCAGCTTTAAGATCACCAATCACGGGGAGGGGTTGCCATGAGGGATGCTCATAGTGTGTTTATCTTAATTGGAAACTAACTGTATTTGGACACATACATGTGGATTATTTATCTTAAAACATGTTGGGTAACTCTTGCTTTCCCTTCCTCTTTCTTGTCATTTATTCTATCGGTCTAAGCTCCATGCTCCGAAGGGTTAAAACACAAAGAAACCATGTTGCCTAGAGCCCTGACCACTTTTTCCATTCTTGCTGGAACGTTTCCAGTGCTATTTATATGAAACCTCAGGCCCGACAATCAACAAACCCATTTGGCCTGAATAAAGTTTGATCCACCGTCCTAAAGTTCTCTTTCACTATCACACATGGCAGACGCACCGTGAAATCCCAACATGTACAAGGAGCCACAAGAGAAATCAATCCATATGACCTAACTAGCATTGTGTAGATACTACAGACATTTGGGCTAAAATAAGAGGAAGACTCTCTCAGGACAGATTAGCTGAAGAGAAACAGAAGCAGTGGTTACTGACTTTTGGCTGGAATACTTATATATTTTAGAATGATAACATTATTATTGCTGGTGTTGTTATAAGACAGCCGATACAGCTACATGAACAAACCTTTACGTCATCTCCTTCATCAATTAGACAGTCCCAGAGGAGGCCAGAAGTTTGGTTTTGTACCTGAACTTACCTGATTGTGAATGTTGTTTATAGGCTCAATGAAAAACTGCCAAACATGTACAAGTATAAATAACTATATGCAGTAAATTGTACCTGCATTTAAAATAAACTGACATTGCTTCACTCATTCATTCATGGAAGCCTTATTTGGAAGGGAAAGGTTTCCTTCCTTCTGTGGCAGAAATCCTCATAATCTGGTCAATCGATGCCTTTTCCCATTGGGCATCTATCATAACCACTGGGCTGTATCACTGCTGTATAGACCCTTTTTACAGATCAAAAACATTTGTGTGTATGTTGTCAACAGAATTGTTGTGTCTCAGCCAGCCGGACGAGTTAGAATCTTGTTACCAGCATCTAAATGTCTGGTTGGTCAGAACCGACTCAAGTTCTACAGAATTCAGTCAGGATCACAACCTTTTCAGGGCGACACGGTGTTTCAGTTCAAGCAGTGAGCGTGTTAACTGGTGACTCTCAGCCGAATGTGTCCGTGGTTGCTCGCAGTAACATATACTTAACTTAATGGTTGGTAGATAATAAACATAGTCTTTTACGAGGACACCTACATGTTCTGTTGGTGTTTTCAACAGCTGTCGTCACACATTCTGCTGAGAGTCACCAGTTAACACGTCACTAGTTAAACAGAAACACCGGTGCCTTCTATGGCTGCAAGCTATTACAGATGTTGACTACCACTGTCCATTTTAAAAGTGAATAAAGTCCAACCTCTGAGTCTCTGTCCTGGTGTTTGATGTTTTCCACCAGATACATGTTGATACCTGCACACTAGCTAAATTCTGGAAAGGCTGTGTGTTTAGGTACAGTTACCATCTTTGCTGGTTAATGCTCTTATGTAGCTCGACAAGCTGTTTCACTCAGCCGTACTTCCATTGCTGAACTGTGTGCGCACACTTATATAAGTCATCATTGTTTTCAAAATGGAAGAAGGGTCCAAGTGCACTGTATACATGTGTAGCCTGGACCAAGCAGCAGACAGACACGGTGAGCTCAGTGGAGCATTTAGCTAAATATGGAGATGAAATGTTGCTGTTGGTCTTAACTTCATTGGTCTAATGGCCTAACACACTTCTGTTTATTTGTGTCTGCTGGATGTGGAACATGTTCACCATATCAACCTCACTGATGTAGTTCCAGATTGCCCTATGTGGGCAGAGCATCTAGTCGTGCAGCTTTAAGGATGGCCACCTTAATTTTGACTGCACATTGATGAATTAAATAAAGGATGCTAAAAATGACTACCAAGTAATATGGGTGGAAACTATTCGAACACACACATTATACAAAATGTTTTATTTATTTTCCACTGAATGTGAATATATAGATTTTTTTGACCTGGGTTTCACTTAAGTTAGCGCGTGGGCGTGCATGGCCACGCGCACCGTCTCGCGCTCCTTCGCCGTGTCTCTCTCCCCCGACACTCCGCAGACGGACGCGTCCACGCAGGGCTCGTGCAGCAGTCGCCCGCCTTACTACTTCCAAAGCCGCATTCCAACATGACTTAAGAAGCGAAACCCGGCTCTTACAGACAGCAGACGCTCGCAGCATCCCGGCGGCACCGATTTCCAACTTTTTCTGCCCACGTTCCCCTGCTCCTCTGAAAGCACTCCGCTGCTCTGTTCGTCATCCGTTCCCGGGAGATACAGCAGTTCCCCGAGGGGGGAAAAGGAGGCTGCTCGTTTTTTGTTTACTTCGGCGATCCGCATGGATGAGGCAGCGGTAGAGGGGAGGTCTCTGCCGGGTATCCAACTCCGGAATCGGCCGACGAAAGTGATGCCGAACCTGAGGAAGGTCAAAGCGAGACGGAAGAAACGAAAGGAGTTGGTTTTAATCCAGATATGCTTGTTCTGCGGCTTGCTTCTGGTCGTGAAGGGGTTTTCCTACTTTGCGGGAAATTCAGGTGAGGATTTAGCAGCGTGTGCGGCTCCTGTGAATAGAAGGGCAGCTGAATACCTCCAGTAGTTTGCTTGTTTCTTTCATTTCTGTAGGCTACGTGTTTTTAACAGTTCTCCAGTTAGGCTAACGCTAACTATCTTTATTTTCTTAAAAATTACACAGCTTCCCACTGTGCTCGTGAAGAGACTTAAACGTTAGGCAGCTACATGATGAAAACCATCCTTCCTGTTTTCACTTCATGCCATTTATCACTCGTAATTTCCTGAAGCCTGCTTACAGCGTGCTACATTAACTCAACATCTAACTGAACTGTATGCTTGTGGTTTCATTTGAAAATAAGGTGTAAAAGCCTGTTCTTATGGGGACTAAAGTTCTTCTCAAATCTTCCTTTAGTTATGTTCCCAAGCATTAGCATATTAGCATAACCCAAAACAGTGTGTGTTCCATAGCATTTAAGATAAGAAAAGATAGACTTTATTGTCCCAAAGGAAATTTGTCTTGGAAATATACATACAGTGTCTGCTGTTAAAACAATACAAATAACATATTGCATACATACCTTACATACACAGACTGTCGCCAGTCCACATACCCGCACACAGTACCTACAGTACATGCAAAAGACCAGCCAACAAATACATTTCACACTGCCCGTTGTACAACGCACCAGTAGTGTATATTTAGGCTATGACATAAGAAGTTTATATTGTGTTTAAAATATGTCACAACCATTGGCCCAGTTGTGACACAGGGTGACACAGCATCAAGGTGTCTGTACTGTCATGCAGGTGGTACACCACAGACTATTACTGAAGTTCATATATTCACTGTTCTGGGCTGAGGGATGCAGAGACTCCTGTATGTCCACACCTCTGAAATCAGGCCAGTTAGCCCCAGGGTATACTCCAGGGTCAACGCCAGGGTATACACCTCTCCAGGTTACTGCACGTGTCTCTCTCGCAACTTCATTTCTAAGCTCTTCTGACATGATTAGTATTACCAAACAAATGCAATCAGATGAAACCCCGATAAAGAGTAACTACTGCTGTACTTCCTAACAGCAGACATCTGTACCACTTGACTTAATGTCTGCATGATCCTCTCTCACTCTTTTTATCCGCCTTCGACTGTGCCCCCAAAACTCCCCTTGATTACTGAGTCAGCGTCAGCTAAATTGAGATGTATTTATCACTTTCTATGGACAGAAGGCCTGCATGAATATTCATACACTCATGATTTGTGCATCATCAGTGGGACTCATTCTTTTTTTCTTCTTTCCTCCCCGCTGCGTATCCTGGTTACATGGAAATGCAACAGCGCTGCTCCCTGCATGTGCTCAACATCAGAGTTGAACAAGGGATGACTCTGTGGCACTTAATGCATTTCCCTTGTCCCTATTGTGTTCTAGTTAACTCTTAATCAGCTTGCCGGAATATCAATTAAAGTTGATTATTTATGATGCGCTTAATGAATTTCTGCTAAATTGAGCTTGATGTTGTGGAGCTGGAAGCGGAGCACTCAACGCCTCCTCACAGTGGTGCATTAATCATCCCCACACTCCTCTCCTCTCCTCCTCTCAGTGTGCAAGATAGCGAAAGATAGAAAGAGGGAGGGAAGAGCAAAGCGCTGGCACGCAAACCTCACTTCTGCTGTAGCTGCTGTGTGAGATGTAGTGAAGGTGAGGCCAGGTGAGAAGTTCAGCCATGCCCTGAGGACTATTGAATAACTGGGCTTTATAATTTTACCTGAATCCCTCGCTTAGGCCAGACTTGCGGTTGGCAGGGTGGAAAGGGCAGAGTGCTCCTGCTGGGCTCTCTGAAGTATGAAATGAATTCATTGGTGTTGCTGCTTTCTTGAAGAATGTGCAGATGTAGCCACAGTGGGAGCCCCACTTTGTGCACTGTTGCTCCACCCCCCAAGAGGATTTTGTTTTGGAAAATCATGAAATTCTTCTTCAATGTATGAATCGGGGGTGGGGAGGGGGGGTTACCAAACTGGAACATCTGTGGTGCACTCCTCCAGCCGTTCCCTATCCCACTATTACATAAAGAATCAAACTTTAATGTGACAGAGAAGACAACCCTGCACATTAAAAATTAAACAAATTGCTTGACACGCACTTTTGTACCTGCATCATCCCAGCAACACCAACATGTAACTGACACATAGAAAGGACAAGGCCCGTCCATGACAGGAAAAGTAATATGGTAAATGTGCTGGAGTACAATAGAACTGAAACAATTAATCAGTTGATCGAAAATGTACATGGTAATTTAATAATTGTTTCTCTCCCTTTTCAAGCAAAAATGCCAAACCTTCTCTGGTGTCATTCTGTCCAATCAAATGGGAAGATGATATCATTGCAAACTGAATATGTGTGGATTTTCTGAGGATTGCTGATGGGTTTTTTCTTTTACATTTTCCCACCTGAAAAGAAAATAGTCAGCCGATTCATTGATAATGAACAGAATCACCACAGCCCTAAAATATACTGTACTTGTAATGATCTGTATCTTCTCTGAACAAGTTGTGTGTGGTATACACAGGAAGTGGACACTGACTGCTTGCTCAGATTCAGCTCTTCTTTCAGGCTCCTGTACACTGTGTGTGCAGAGCGGTGACAGGCCACAGCTGACGTGAGAGAAATCTCTAACGTTTGTAGAGCTGCAACCATTTGTCGATTAATTCATTACTCGATCAACACTAATCCAATTTGCTACTATTTTTATAATCAATTTATCCTTTTTGTCATTTTTCAACCACAAATGCCAAACATCCCTAATTTTCAGCTTCTCAAGTGTGCTGGTTTTCTTAGTCATGACAGTAGACTGAAAATCAAAGCAGAAATGGGGATTTTTCATTATTTGCTGACATTTTACAGACTTAATTTATTATTTGTTGCAGCTCTGTATGTCGTTCACATTGTGACTCTGGTGTACAAACCAACCCAATAAGTTTCAGTCATGAAATGAAACAGGAGGGACGAGCTAGCGGAAACATTTACCTCAAACTCCATTTGCAAAATCCACATTTCATTTCATTTCCAGAGATACACACAAGTCTTTATGCTCGTGTCCAAGTCAAGTCTTTTAACAAGAGGTCAAGTCTTTTAACAAGAAGTCAAGTCTCAAGTCTTTAAGCTAGAGGTCAAGTCTCAAGTCTTTGAGCAAGAGTCCAAGTCAAGTCTCAAGTCTTTGAGCTAGCGGTCAAGTCTCAAGTCTTTGAGCTAGAGGTCAAGTCTCAAGTCTTTGAGCTAGAGGTCAAGTCTCAAGTCTTTGAGCTAGAGGTCAAGTCAAGTCTAAAGTATGTAAAATATATATATATAATCGTCATCTAGATGTTGTAGCTGCACTGAAACGTCCTTGAATCTGTTTTGAATTTTCACTGTGACAAACATCCCCCAGGTTTTCATGTCTCCAGCCACAGCAGCGACCAGGAGAGATGGGGAGGGAGGAGGAGGCTACTGCAGGAAACGGACAACAGCAGCCTAGAGGACATGGAGAAGGAAGAATCTAAGAACTGTACTCCTCCAGGTAAGACAGACGAGATGAAAGAAAGAGGACACCCAAATGTTCTCCCCCTCCCTCCTTTCCTCCAGTACAAATCACCCCACATGTTCGGTCTTTCTCCCCTTTCTTGTCCCCCTATTTTCTCCCCCTGATATGGGGTAACCCAGATTGTGGAGTCAGATGATTTCCCATGAGCACAGGCTACAATAGGCTGCCTCAGCAGTTTTCTCATTCAGTCTCCGTCACGTTTTTTTTTTTTAGGATCCTGCGGATTGCACTCTCGCTTCCTCCACCAAGCTGTCCCTCTCCGTCTCGCACCAACTCTGTTTTCATCCCTCCCATTCCCTTCCTCTTTTCGCTCATTGTGGCCACTACTCAGAAAAAAATCCCTGTTTCCATGGCGACCTTTTATCTTATCATCAACCAGCGACTTCTCTTTGAGGCACTCAAGGATAGCATGTGAGGATGCTGAAGGCTTCTTGTTTGTAATGTTGAAATCACTCAGTCCAGATTAAAGGATTGACATAGAGCACTTGTAGGCGATTTTATTAAATGAAATAATAAAAGTTAACGCTTTAAAGTTATATATAAGCATGTCTTGTCATTTGGTCTAGACTATTTCTCATTGGATTGGTCCTGAATCTCACCATCGCCCATATCTGTGGCTATTTTTATATGGCAGTAGGAGATGGAAGGACATTTGACATTCACTCCTGTTATAATTGTTGTGTACATGGTAGGGTGCAGACATGGCTTCACTGCAGATCACACTGACATTTGTCTTTTCTGCTTTGAGCGGGAGACGACTGACCTCCCCACACAGGGAGGGGGCGGTTCTCTTGTGAGCTCATTAAGGAAAATGGCTGTTGTCAATCTCCTTTCTCACCCTCCCAAGGTCGCTGCTGTCATCTATAGAGGGAGTGTTGGTCAAAGTTCAACTTATTCTCTTATCCTGCTTATTACACAGATTCTGCCCTTTCCTCGTGTCAGGCTAAATTTACAGCACATACCCTGGTGGCTTCCGCCCCGGCCACCCTCTGGAGGACTGCAAGTGTTTTTGCTAAAAGAGACCATTTTCTCACTCTGGTGATTTCTATGAGACACAAAAATGTAGCCTTGTGTGGAGTTATTGAGTCATTCTTTATTCCACTGTTGAAAGGGAAGAATCTGTGTGTATTACGAAGCTGGTGGACGTGTGAAAAGAAGGACATTGAAGCAGTACGTATGGGCTGTAAAGTGAAAGCAGATGCGTTCTGTAGG
The DNA here is from genome assembly GCF_004355925.1 of Anarrhichthys ocellatus. Classification (NCBI taxonomy): domain Eukaryota; kingdom Metazoa; phylum Chordata; class Actinopteri; order Perciformes; family Anarhichadidae; genus Anarrhichthys; species Anarrhichthys ocellatus. The sequence continues at coordinate 171,788 of NW_022280068.1, read as the reverse complement.
TTATGTCGCAGCTGATGTGTTTTTCAATGTCAAAAAAATGTCTGTAAAATGTGAGGGAAACTTCTATATTTCCATCACATCCATCTAGAGCCCCAGGTTGAAGTGACTTGTTTTGTCCAACCAGCTGTCTAAAGAAGCCCAGTATCCTGAGGAATTACCTTCATCTAGTGCCAGTGCAGGAAGTAGTTTGCCCTTCATGTAGCGAGGCAGAAAGTAAGAGGTGTAACTTATCCAACATATCCCTGAATGCAGTTTGTGTCCCATCACAAACACCCTCATTTATTTTAACCATAGCCATGATATTTCCTTAACCTTAAAGAAGAACAGATTTTAAACATCAAAGTCTGTTTCCAGGTTTTGGGACACTACTACTGCATGTATGTCTGTTAAATGTCCTCAAGTGATGTCGATTGAGCCAGCATCTGTTGGGTCTGAAGACTACAAGTTAGAGAAGTAGAAACATCTGGAGGTGTAGAGTTAGAAAGAAGTGATGTTACCAGACCTCTGTAGCTGCTGCTCATCTCTGCCTGAGCCGCCGCTACGAGCAGAACGCACCACAATCTCTGGCCAAAGTGTCGGTGGTCGAGGTGCACTGTGGATATTGTAGGCTCCAGGTTTTGACAGTGGAGAATCTTGCGTTGAATACTGAAGACGATATCTCTGGTGTCTGGTTCGATCCATCATGAGTCTCTGTGGAGGTCTCTTTTAACCATGTTTTAATGGCAACCACCAGTCACACATGAAACAAGCCATTATGTTTCCCTCCCTGGTTTTAATTGTGAGGGCCCTGCCACTTCTATGGACTTCTGACTCTTGTTTAGCCCCCCCCCACCCCCCATCACTCTTTCAGTTCTCTGTCAAGGAGAAAAGAGGGGAAGCACATGCAGCGGTTGATAATATTTACATCCTGGTAACTTTCTGTCAGTATTTCTCGGCCTCTGCCACCTTGAGGTCTGCAAATAGTTGAAAATATCAAAGAGAGTTCCTTGGCTGGAGAAGGGTGGTGTGCGTGTGTGTGTGTGTGTGTGTGTGTCCTTGTCAGTGTGAGCACGTGTAGTTGGGGAGGCGGTGAGAAACGGAGCCCTCTGTTCTTGACCTTCCCTTTCTCATGGAAAGCAGGAGTTCATTCCATTGACTTTGCTGTCCAGATGCAATGCCCGAGGCCACGTCGCACTTTGACGTTCCACCTTTATGGTGGGAAATTTGCTTTTGAAAATTAGTCATATGTTAATTTTCATCTGCAGTAAATGCGCAGACACACACACACACACCCACGCACTTGATCATCCTCCATCAAACACGCACCACCACAGTGCTGATGCATTCGTCTTCTGTCAGCCATTCTCTGGAACACATCTGCAGACACAGGTGGTTAATGTAACCCCTGAGCAGCTGTGTGTACAGTAGCATTGGCTGTGTGTTCGACGGATAGCGGTCTGGGTACCCCGATCACGTGAGCCCTCTCTCCGGGGGTGTTTCCCCTGAGGCTATCCTCCTCCGTTATTAAAGATCCTCTCAGCTCGGCGCTGACGCAACACTCCATTTTAGGAAAGGAGGCTGCTCTGACTTAATCAGGGCTTCCCTGTGAGGTGTGTGTGTGTGTGTGTGTGTGTGTGTGTGTGTGTGTGTGTGTGTG
>NW_022280068.1:150456-170142 GCF_004355925.1 Anarrhichthys ocellatus | reverse complement strand
TGTGTGTGTGTGTGTGTGTGTGTGTGTGTGTGTGTGTGTGTGTGTGTTGAACCATTAGGAGGAGAGCCTTGATAAGAATAGTATTGATTAATGCTGGCCTGGTTTCTGCAGCCAGTAGGAGTGAGAGTATGTTCTCATGGTCAGCCTCCTGGCTCCTCCACAGGTCCCAAGTAAGTAAGCGTCGCCATAATACAGCTGATGAATCAATGGCATTGGCAGCCCACTGCTCGCTATATACAGGGATGGGTCAAATGCAGAGACAAATTTCCCCCTTAAAGGGATCAATATAGTATAATTAAATTAAATAAAAAAATTTATCAAATGGCCAGACCCAGGGAGCTCCCAGAATGATTTCCTCTGAGAAATCAATTCTGCCATATTACAATGTTAGCGCTGAGTGGGCTGCTGCCTCCCAACACAATGACAGCAACTGTACAACGGAGGCAAAGTTCCTTCATAACTGCCCAACATGCAGATTGTAAAGTCATGTTGTTGTCTGTTCAAAGATTCACCCTGGTGTGACTGTGAGCATGTTGAAGCTGTATCCTGAGTGCCACAGTTCCTCCTTTTACTGCTGCTGTCCAGAGAGCCTGGGAGGACGTAAAGGTAGAACCAAAGTATTGCAGCAGGCATTTCAGACCTTTATAAGACTAATAGAGCGCTGACTAGATACGAGGGGGAGAGAGATGCAACCAAGGTATATATATATCCGTATCCTGTCAGATGTACATAGAATATGAAATCTTTTTAGGCCATGAAGGCTTTGATTATTATAGAGTTTGCGCAGCCCCACCACACCATTATACAATATATGAAGGAATCAGAATGCACGGAACACTTTGCAAACTATTTCCTTTGTGTTTACTGCAACACAGTAACACTTGAGCTCAGGTCTGCTGTTTATTGAGAAGTGAGAAAGTCCATTTGTGTTGTTGCAGCAGTGGCACACAATTATAATCTATTACACACAATACCATAACATTGTACAATGATTTACAGTGTGTTATGTTGAAATATGCTACACTTTGCAGACAGTAAAAATATGAAGACTTTGGGGAATTAAGTGATGATTTGTCATCTGTCAAAAAGAAAAGAAAGAAGCAATTCAAATAACAGAAAGATGAACACACAGCACTGTGACGAAGAGAACAGATTCTCTGTCCACTAAGCTGGCCCCATGCTGAGGAAATGGGAACGTGGATACAATCTTATTCATTACTCATTTTCATTCATAACTGATCATCATATAATGCTGTGTAAGGGGCCTGCTGCTTCTTGGAGGCACTGTTTACTCTAAACATGCATCTCTGTCCTTCCTACATGCTCCTCACTAATCTCAGTGCAGCACAGATGAACCACAAGCAGTTCAGCCTCATACATGGATTCAATAGATGGAACTTAACCTGCAGCCTGTGTTGCCATGGTGATATACACTGTTTCAAAGTGAGTCATCGGTGTTGTAGTGAAGCCCAGTGTGAGGCCCAAACTGAGCCCCACGTGAGTTTGGTCCCACCGACGGACTTTGCTGATGTGCTGGTGGATGTGACGCCATCTGTTACTAAGGAGACGTCACTAGATACTTTTCTTTCTTACTGAGTCAGTGGGGACTGTTCAAGTTACACATTCGATTCTATATTCTATATCTCTCTAGTCTTCTGAGCAGCCAAAGGGCTGTATACTACATTCACACTCATATGAACTCATATTCACAGTCTTCAGCCAGGAGTTCAGTATCTCCCTCAGAGACAGAGATTCATAGATCTATACTTAGATTACCCATCTTAATTATACTGTAATGGTTGAATGAGCATGCACTTAATCCATCTTAATGCACATAGTACCCATAATCACACAATGTTCATTGTCCACATCCATCAACAGTTTACTGTGACTGGCTTTCTGGTTCAAGCATGACGTCGGGTACTTATTGTAGTTGTGGGACCACGAGGTTTTGCTGTGTAACAATGAACTAGCTTTGTTTGGGTTTTACCTCCAAACACAGAGGTCTGATCATCTCACTGCTTTTGTTGGAGGCAAAAGTACAAAAACAAAGACTTTTGACTTGGAACTGCTTCAGTCCACTTTTGACTCACAATCCGTGAGAGAGTTTAGATTTTTGTAGTTTTGTAATAGGGCTCCTGATTGTGTAACTCTGAGTTTGGTTAATTAAAGACCCTCGTAACAGCTGATCTGACTCCGTCTTTGTGCTGCCACTGTTTTCCTGTTACCGCTCTCTTCATACCGGTTCTATTCTCATGGGAGTCTCCATATCCAGTTCATGTGAGATGAAGTAATTGCAGTCGTATCGGTGAGACAGTTTTAGCAGAGGTCCTCGTCACATTCCCTCACTGCCCCACCAAGAAGACAAGCAGAGGATCAGTGTAGCAGAAGTAGTGAGCGGTGTGTCACACTCTAACCATGCACAAACTATTCCCTCCTCTTCCGCTGAAGGATGCACTCAAGATATGTGTGTATGCGTGCACGTGCGAGCACATCTGTGTATGTGTATGTATTGTGCATAGTGTGCGCGTGCTGCGCCGGGAAGGCAAAAAGCGGTAGTCCTCAAATGTCACATTACTCAGCACGGTAACTACGCTCACGACATGCGATGTGTCAGCCTGCATCACCATCGCCCACTGAGCATGTGCAGAACAGGCCCCCAGCCCTCCACATGCGCTCGGAATATGCACGAGATGTAGACGGGGTGAGTTCGTACAGATCCCCGTAGGGTGGGAGATGCAACTTTAATCGCCTTTTTTTTGTTTGTTTTGCTGAGCACCGTCCTCCTCCTGGCTGTTGTTATTGTCCTCAGTCTTTGCTCTTCGTTGTCCCAGCGCCATTAACTCATCCACAGCTTCACAGGACGGCTGTGACTTCAGCGTGAATTAAACCCCTTCATCATCTCTATCATCATCTTAGCATGACAACTCTCTTTGCTCTACCTTCCTCCCCAGTCAAGTCAATCTCCCAGAATGCTTAGCTTCCAGCTATTCGTAGGTCCTATGATATTTGTCCTTCAGCGAGCAGTGCCCAAGACTTTACCTGTTTTTCTACATTAAAAGATGGAAGTGTTAAAGGAGCAGTACAATGTGTTCGTGATAAAGAGTTGAACCCAGACTCCCACCAGCACGCTGCTGCTCTCATGCAGACAGACTCTGTCTGTTAGTTCTTAGTTATTTGGATTTTGGAGTGACAAAATATGCTGGATGTTCATAGACGAGTTTGTCTGCTGTACAGCTGAGCAGCGTTCATCTCACAGCTTTAGGAAAGCCAGTATTATTCTAAATCAGGAGGAAAGTCAGAATTGTTTTTCAGGGCGATTGCTTTGTGCCTCAGTGAACTTAACCACGTTAGAGCGTCTGTAGCTTCTGTACTGTGACATCTCTCACAATGAAACAGAGTTTTTGAGCATTAAACAGTTACAAGAGGGATTTAAATCAAATCCTTCATATTTGATTGGACAGCAAACGTGGGCGGGCTTATAGTTCAGCACTATATGGAGCTACAGAGGACCGCCGGCAAAACTTAGCTGGTCGTTTTGTGTCGTCCGGTGGACATTTATCTGCTGCACTGCCCACGCTGCAGAGACGCAGAGCCGGCTGAAAGTCGGCAATGTTTCTCTGGAATGAATTAGACCTCAGCCACATGGTTTTGGAAATGGAAACAACATTTTTCTCCACTGATATCCAAACACACATCTCTCCCTGTGATATTGCTCTGTTAGCTGCTACCATCCACAAACAGTTTTATATGACCACTGTGGCTCCAAAGCCTCATTTGATTGGATTATTCTTTCTAAACGCCCCTGAGTGCACCGTACCAGGAGATAACGACGCTCTAATTTCCGTTTCACTGGGACTCTAACTTCAACCCCCACCGTGTAAATACAGCCAAACATCATCCAGGAGATATTTTCTGTGTTTTTAATTGAGGGAAACACACAGTGACTACAGACACACACACACACACGGAAAAAAACATTTCCCACTGCGCATAATTACCCAGAAGTGTAAGATGCATTCATGATGGGCTGGAAAGCTTCCAATTGATGTTAGTACGGTGAGAGAGAGCAGAGGGAGATGTGTTGCAGAGCCTTTGTGCCTCACACCAGAGCGTGTTAGCAGGACTTCATTATTGGCATATTCACCTGTTATTCAGCCACAGACCTGCTAATAGAGTTTCACTGTTTAGAACTGTCCCCTTGTTTAATTCCGTCAACTTATTGAGGGATTCAGAGCATTTCTGTGACCGTCTGACACACAGTGATTATTCTTTAGGCTCAGATTAGGCTTAGATTCTGGCTCAGTCCAACCTCTTTTCATGATTTTATTATTATTAATAAAAATGATGACCAAAACTACCAAATGAAGACAGTGTTGACGTGTCCTTGAGCAAGACACTGAGCCGCTCTGATGAGCAGGTTGCCACCGTGCATGACGTGTATATGAATGTCGGCATGTGCTGTAAAGCCTTCGAGTGCTCGGTAGACTAGAGAAGTACCGTATACATATACACACAGTCCATTTACATTAAAAACATGAAGTAGGAATGTTTTTAGCCCCTATTCAACTTATTCTTTGCCTGAACTAGGGCATTGTGTCATTTTGTAATCTTACCTCCGTGGTAGAGCTTAGCACCTCCAGCTTTATCATCCTTTACTTACCAAAGAGGATCATTTTTAACCTCTTAACCTCTGACAACCTGGAAGGAGGCCATGTGCAAATGCTTTTCCACGCCATCTAAATGAATAGAGATGTGTGGAATCAACCCGAAAACAATGCTGAGACATTGGAGTATTCATTTGAAAATTCGTTGATATGCCCTCGAACACAACGTCTGATCACTAAACAGCAAAGGGAAGACATGATTCACAGTTGAGGCTGTGTAAAGTGAAGTTCATGTTTTGGTCGTAGAATGAGGAGGCCTACACCGTTGGAATCTGGATTCTCAGCTTTTATAATGACAGCGTTTGTGTGGGTAGCATGAAGTAGCAAAATCGCTAGCACTAATATGCTTGCATGCAACGTTAGCGTGTTTTTGCTGCGTGCTCATTCAGTTGCTTGGTGTTGGAGTTACTTGGGTGTGCAGGAGGACATGTTTAACATATCCTTATATGGTGTTTGTTGTGTTTGTTGCATGATGCCCCCAAACTGCTCGGGTTTTAAGCTTTAAAATAATGTTTTGTGCACACACGGCTTTCTTGAGCAATAAGGAATTATTACCGACATGACCATTATTATTCAGAACTGACCTATTGTCTCCAAATAAAGCGGTTCAACTTCTTTATAATGTGGTCCCCCCCCGTCAGAACACATTGTAGCAGTAAACTTAGTGAGGACAAAGTTATCCTGACTAATGCAAATAATGTCAGAAGGGTGAAAATAAGACACCAAGGTGAAATGCAGTGGAACTGTCCTTTAAGGCGATGGGGATGTTCACCGGCCAGTGTGATCTGAACCAGGAAGTCTAAACTGTCTTTCATTGATAGAGCCAAACTGTCTTTGTGGGGACTCACCTGCAGACCCAATAGTGTCAGATCATGGTGTGTTTGTACTGCTCTGTCTATCACACGCATGCGCGCACACACAGACACACACACACACACACACACACACACTGCAATCCAAACGAGGGACTGCCATCCAAATCTCCAAATGCATCATCATCTTACCCTCCAATGCCAAATCCAGCCAGCAGTGCCTGTCCGTTTCCATGACAACGGCCTGAAAGTATTATGTCATCAGTGGGAAGTAGGGAAGAATTTTGCATTCATGCAAACACACACGCTTGCATTCTCTCACTGTGTGTGTGTTTTGCTCTTGTTTCAACAACACATGCGCACACACACACACACACACACACACACACACACACACACACACACACACACACACACACACACACACACACACACACACACACACACACACACACACACACACACACACACACACACACACACACACACACACACACACACACACACACACACACACACACACACTAAGTCCCCCCCCTTCTTCAGAGCTTACGAGGCCTTGCCTTGTGTTACCTAACACTCCCGGGCTCACCCCGAGGAGAGGTGACATCATCTGCAGTCATCTTAGTCCTTCAACCCGAGAACCAACGCAGCCAGAAGAACCCCAAAGCAGCTCTGAGTCCCCTAGGACTATGAAAATAAACAAGCTGGTGTTGTCCCTGACTGTGTGGAGGGTTGAAGCCGGGACAGAAAGACTTGGAAATATGCATAGCTCATAGTCAGCAAACCTGTGAAGTACGCAGCTTGCAACTTTCTCCAAATGTGGAGATTATGGCTTTGTAAAGTCCAGAATTAATAACTGGAACGCCTCCTTGACAGACATGGAAAGTCACTTTCACAAAGCGTGTGTCCTAAAAAAAAGAGTGCTTACTTCAGTCAAACACCAGTCAATATTCAGCAGGAGAAATGAAGGGATGGAATGATGGAGCAACTTTCTAACTCGACAGAGGCTCGCCTTACGGAGGCATACGGACAAGGAGAGCAACTTAAAAAAGCTAGTCCAACTAGCTGAGAAAAGACACTCTGAAATAGGCATCACACGAGACAATCAATGAACAAATACAAGAGTATCTGTGTCGGGAGTCCCTCACCACTCTCTTAACAAAAAAAAAAAAAAGCAAGGCAAAACACTATGCGATTACTGTGGAGGAAACTCTCGATTGTGCCAGCCATGAACAGCTGTCTCTGTCTGTACGATGGGTTTCATCCGACTATGATGTCCACAAGTCTTCATAGGAATGCATGCCTGTCCTAATACCCATGTAGAATCAGACATGAGCAATGACCAGATGCTCCTCACAGCATCAGCATGCTCCGCTGATAGACCCATGAGTCGGATAACAAAGGTGGCCACAATTGCGGGCGTGCTGGCAGCACAGGGACGAGTCACCATCTTCTCCGGCTGTATTTGACGGTGCCCACGTAAAACGTAACAGCCTTGGTCAGTCGAAAACATTCATTCACTCAACAATGTCCGAGAGACGCCTCATTTATCTTCTCCTCCTCCACATCCACAAAGACTTGGCCTGGACCTCCAAAAAGTGCTCTGCAGCTGAGGGAAGACCACTGTTGAATAACTTTATTAGGCCTACTGTAACAGCTCAGCCAGCGTTGGTAATAGAATATTATATTATATTATTATAATTTACTTTATTATATATGTTACAAACAATATTAAAGGCTATTTTACTATATATTATACTGAATATATTATTATATGTACATATATTATTATAGGCTATGTTATAATACGTTACTATACTAAAGAATTAGCCTAACCTTGAGGTTTCATGCGAGCACAGTTAGGAAATAAACAGAACTCTTTCTGTTTGTTGTGAAATACAATACCTGAATCGTTGTCTTTTTTCTCTTCACCTTCTGCTCTTAATGAGACACAACCAGGTGTCGTGCTGCTGCAACTTGATTTCTTAGTGAAATGACTATTTCTTAATTGGACGCTTACAGCAACAGGCAAAATCTATTCAGCTCCTGCAAGCAAAGGACACGTTTTTGAAAGTACACTTGAAGTGGTTCTCGGTCATGTGAAGTCTCTTAAGTGATTTGACCATGTGTGTGTGTGTGTGTGTGTGGTGTCTGTCTGTCTATAGATCTTTGCTGCTCCATTTCAGGACTATGGACAGCGTCGCCCCTGCCGCCAGGCTATAAGTGTTTCTATGAGGAACAGTCTTAAAGTAATAGTAACTGATGCTGAGACATACAGTGTATATAAGTGATGGTTATATATATATATATATATGTGAAAGATGGAGGGAGTGAGGACGCGCGAGGTAAAGATGACGAGAGGGTGTATCCACTGGGAATAGTACAGTAGATGAGTGAGGGAGAGCTCCAGGCCAACAGCTAGAACACCCACTGTATGCATGTACATTTCCCTCTCTATAAATACACCCACACACTCGCCCACGTTCAGGGTGTGTGTACGTTATGAGACGACATGGAGATCTGTAACCTCACGACTGGCCAACTGACAGAACATTCATCAACAACTCTGACTGTTAGCTTGCGGTCTTTTACCACCTGCGTGACAAAACAGAAGTTTCTTTGGTTTGAACCCGGGAGCATTCATGGTCTCTCTGCAGTGAAGGTGGCTATGCCTCCCCAGTCATAGCGATGGTGAGCACACATACATTATGTGTTCAGAGGGGGTCATTACTTTGGTGTCATGCTCCTGACCTGACTTGTATGACCATCTCTTCTGCTTTGCTATGTTTACACACAGAAAAGTGTTCTGTGTTCGCGTGGGTCAACATCACCAAAATGTCAAGGAGGCTGTCTAACAAGGCGGGAAGAGAAGAAAAAGGGTTTTTCAGTTTCAGCGGCCACATTGGGTGTCTTCTACAATGACACAGTGGAAGGGATGACACCAGACACGCAGTGTCCCTTATCAGAGAAAACAAGCAAGCAAACGTTCCTCCATCACATCGTTACAAACGAGACAACTGTAGAACGTTGAATACATTTTTTTTACACTCTGAACTGACTCTTTGATCCATTAGGGCCAATAACACTTCAATCGGTAAATGATTTGATTCATGTGTGTGGGGAGCCAGCTGGAAGGTCTGTAATCACAAAAAATGCAGAAGCCTTCAGTGTATGGTCCCACTGAGTAACTAGCACTGGAACCATTGGGACGCCATCTTGGAACACATTGCATTACACTCATTTTAGCAAACGCTTTTATCCAAAGCGACTTACAATTCAGAGTCTATCACATTTCTACACCGTAGGCACAGCTACAGGAGCAATTTTGGGGTTAAGTGTCTTGCTCAAGGACACATCGACATGCGACTAGCGGAGCCGGAGATTGAACCGCCGACCCTCTGATTGAAAGACGGCCCTGCTATCCACTTAGCCACAGTCGCCCGAGGCTGAGCATGATGCCGTTGTCAGTTCCAGCTCACTTATTGTATCTGTTGACGATGACATCTGTGATTAAGGTGAAGGTAACATGACTCAACTCTTTTGTTAGTGAGAAGAATGAAGTGTAGCAGTGAGATGAAAGATATTCCACGTAGTCTAGCACACCGTGCTGCTGACAGACATTATGCAGACAAATATTAAACCAGTTTGAGGAGGATGAACAGGATGCAAAAGAGATTTTCACAGCATCTTATAAAACACGGCGGCTGTCGTGGTGAAGCCTCAAGGAAAAGCAAAGGTGGCGCAGAGCTCCAGCAGGACGAAAACAAGCCAAACAGAAGTCCTGCTCCATCTCCATTCAGAGCCCTCAGTGGCTTCCAATCTGCCTGGTAAATTAGACGGGCATGGGAAGGAGCAGGTAGGTGGGCGAGCAGGGCGGGTGGTCAGCTACCAACAGGAGAATGAAGCAGACTGAGGCAGAACGTGTCCCCCATCAAGCTGAAGCCTGATTGCTGATTGATACATTGGCTGTTACTGATTGTGCAGTGAAGAAGAGGAGGGAGAGAGGAAAACTCTCTGGCCATATGTGTGTGTGTGTACAGTACTACAGCCAGCAGGGGTAGTCGGGGCCAGAGCACCATCAGCAGCTGGTATGGGTTCATCCCAGTGACCTTTACTTAAAACTGCCAATTACCAGACCAACCACTTAGCTTTCTCTCTTTCTTCCTATTCCTTCCTTTCTTACTGCTGAGCTGTCAGTTCAGGTTCAGGTTTCACTCTGGAAGTTTCCCCCTCAGCCCTCCTCTCTTAACTAGCCCCCATCACACCACAATAGATCCCATCATACATCAAGGCACATGTGTACTTTTTTTTCCCCCAACCCCCAAACAGCATGCATGATGCACTGCATCAACCGTATCACGGTGATGACGGCCACTCCTCCAGGTTAAGGCTGGCGGTCTATAGTTTTTGCCCACCTCTCTGCCACTTAAACACACTGCGCCTCAAGGAGACTCTCACTGTGTTGCTATGGAGTTTGTGTTCAGACGGATACCGTGGAGCACACTTTACAGGCGCCCGGGCAGGAGTTCTGATATCGATGAAAGCAATCAAAGTGGACAGATGTGAGTGCGCACAACTGAGCGTGCCGTGCACTGTTTCTCTGCTCTGCAGACAAATTGTAAATGAACTTTGACAGACTTTGAAATCCTGAAAGGGCATTGTGATCTTCTATGTATCAGATTAATACCTACATTAGTCTGTGGCTCAGGGGGCAGAGCGGTTGGACATGTGGACAGTAGGAGCCAGACATCGAAGTGCCCTTGAGCTTTACAGCAGCTCACTGGTCCTGATGCTAACGATGAGGATGGGTTAAGTGCAGAGGTCAGATTTCATCTTTGTACCTCTTTGTATATGACGATTGTAATAATGTTTTTACAGTGCTTGATGATAGTTTCCCATTCAGTAACATTTTCAGGGTTGGATGTATTTTATGCAAACTTTTTCAAACTCCTCCCAGAGGGTTGATTGGATTCCTGTCACATTTTGTTGGTACAACCCTCCGGCTAATGCAACGCTTAATTGTGAAGGAATAATTGATACCTTGAATGATGATGTCATCGGTCATATGACAATATGCTATTTTAGGCTCTTTACAGGTATGGAACTTTTCAAACTCCTCCTAGAGATTCAACGGAAGCATCTCAAATTTACAAGCCCATATTGAGTCATAGTCATAGCACCACCTACTGAGCACAGGAAGTCAACCTCATGTGGCAAAGATCATCACATAAGATGTACATGATGTGAAATTAGTGTGTGTTCTCTAGCACCACATACTGGACACAGGAGGTGCTACAAAATTTGCAATGCATCATTTTCAGCGCCACGCACTCCACACATGAAATAACATGTGAAGTCGTGCACGCAGTGTCTCACGGTGGCAGGAATTAGCAGCTGCATCGCCGGCGTCCTGCCGGTGCCCCAGCAATTCTTATTCAAAAAAGACAGAAGCAGCATTACCGTCTCTGCTCTGTGAAGGCCTGAATCTGGATACTTGTGAGTGGTTATCAGCTCCATTATGTGTGGAGTAGTTTGGACCTTTACATATACCTCCTGGCAGCTCAGAGAGGACAAGTCAGCATCGTCTTGTTGAACCTGAAAGCGCCCTCCCTATGCCTGGGTGTCTGGTATGAACATGTGTTTGAAGAGGATGAGTCACTCCTCAAATTCACAAGCGGCTAGTACTGTCGCCTCACAACAAGAGGGGCCCCGTGTCCGGGTTCTCCGACTTCTTCCCACAGTCCAAAGACATGCAGCTTATGTTGGTTGACTCTAAAGTGTCGATGTGAGTGTGAGTATATACTGTAAGTCACCAATGTCAGCTGGGATCGGCTCCAGTAGATCCAATAGATGTGCCCACCACCATCTTCTGTCACCAGAGTGTCGGGTACAGTGTGTGAGCTGCTCAACCCTCACTCAGGATTCAGCAGGCGACCATGAACGAGCAGCTTCCACGAGTGAACCGTGTGCAATAGAGTGTGCTCAGTCAACTGTCCCTACATGGTGGAAGGATTAAAGGAGAGTAAGAGTGTTGATGTATGTGTTCAAGTGTGTGGCCCCATTGGCGTTAATACAATCTCAGTCCAGCTCGTTTAAACTAGGAACCTCTGTGAAAAGCTGCATACATGTGTAACCCGGTCATACAGGAACCTCAGAGAACTGTGTGACTATGCCGCTGCCTACTTCCTGCATTATTACTTGGCAGCCAATACAAAGGTGTGTGTGTGCGTGTGTGCCCAACTTTGAGTCTGTCTGTGAAGGAGGAATGGGCCCACCCAGTGTTTTATTTTTGTTCTCATTTCTGCTTCAGACAAGAAAAGGGCTGAAAAATGCCACGCACAAGCTCTGATGCTCATTACTGAAGAGTGTTTGTCCACATTAAGCCCTGATTGCTGTCACAAGAGCTGCTTGTTGTGTCTCTATGTTAAATACAGCAGACATTCAACACATCCAGCTGTGGCTGTGAGATGGCCGTCTGCTCCGCTGCTTCGGCCCCTCTGTGTTTTTTTACAGGCGTCTCTGCCTCGTGCTAGGCTGAAGAAGTTCTAGCAGTGGAACACAGTGCAGAGGAGGACTGCAGCCGCTCGAACACAGCGAAGGTGCTGGAGATGCAAATAGGTCGACGTAGTACAAAACGGGGGAGAGTGGGAGAGAACAGTGGGAGGGAAGTGAACTATTCTCTCTGCTCTCATTTTGCGAGGGAGGTTAGGCTGAAATAAGACCAAAGGTAGGTGGAATGATAAACTACTAACTTGGTTTATTGATTCCCTTCTGGGTCGCCTCCCTGTCTCCTGAGCGGGCCTGAGGGATGCAGAAGACATCTTGCTCTCTGTAAGATGAGTCAGACCTTGTGTTTCCTTGTCTCCTGTCACTCTGTGGCCATCCTCGGGGGGCACGGCTGGAGAGACAGCGTTGGTCAGTTGGTCCACAGTCGAGGAGGGAGTGTGGGGCTGAGAGAGGAGGAAGTCAGGAAGTCATGGAGGGGGGGGGGGGGAGAATAACATTTTAAACCAAGCTCCGTCATTTCACGTCTTTCTCTCCATTGTCCCTCACACTCTCTCTGTGTGCCAACGTGTCCCTGAGTCTCACTCTCTGGATTCCTATGCAGAGAAGTGGAGTTTGCACCTCACACCACCCTCTCCATCTTACCCTGAATATCCCTCGCTCTATTTCTGCAGTGATCTCTCTCACTTCGTCCTCACTTTGTCCTCCTGTGCTCCCTTTTTCCATGTCCCTGGTCTCCTCTTCCTGCTCATACACAATCAGGGCGCAGTCAAACTTTCACACACATTTGGCCAAGTCCACACTCTGCAGAAACACACACATATGTATAAACACACCCTGTTCTAACCCTACAGTGTGTGTCTGTCTCTTCCAGCTCTGCACGAGTTCCCCACCGACCTGTTCACCAACAAAGAGAGAACAGAAGGAGCCGTGGCCCTGCATGTCCTGTGTGTAAGTTTACCTCTTAAGTATTCAGTTTGCCTGGCTCGTAACACTGAAGTGCCATCATCTGATATTAAGAGACAACTTGATTTTTTTTCGTTAGCCTGTTTCATGTGTGTTGAACTTAAATGTTAGACAACTTTTCATTACCCTCACTAAGTCATATTTAAGATTGTCTTGAGGTGAAAATATTGATCGGTTTCTATGTAATTAGCTTTTAGATGGCTTGTTCTTTATGTTATCTGACTTTCAAGATGTGAAAGAAAGGCAGAATATTTGTTCACACCTGAATGCTTACATTTGGTTACATTGCTATTTGCTGTCATTGAAAATAAAATGATTAAATAACAATGTATGTATAGGCTACTTGTATTGTTTAAAATAATGTCAGCAGGGACTGTTTGGACACCCCTGCCTTAGATGAAGAACAGAGTGTAGGGGCTGGGTCCAACAGCCAGCTGTCTTGTGAAGGAGAGGACATGGAGTATGAGAGTGAATCAGATACTGCATCTAATTCTGAAATGTGCATTAAAAGCACTGATCTGTATTCATTAGAGGAAATAAACTTGTTTTTGGATGTAACTTGCAAAAGATCTGCAAAAGTGAGTGAATATTTCAGTGACTTTGAGAAGTTCATACGATCTGTTGGGGTGGTGCAGAGACAGATGGGTTTTGGCACCAATCTTAGTGCCAGAGTAGCCGTGCTGTTTAGAACAGCAGCTAATGCAACAGTTCTATCTGTCACTGAGGTGGTGAAGGGTCGTTTGCTGATGGTGAGGGCAGAGATAGAGAGCTCGCATTACTGCTTCGTGAACAAATCAGGGGCCAGAAAGAGCACGCTTCTTCACTATGCTGCAAAACTGCAGAGCTGCCTTCAGGAGGGGATTTCAACTGCACTCTAGACTTCACCATAGACAGAAATAATGAGGAACCACACCCACAGTTATCTCAGAGTCTCAACAACGTCATCACACACTTAGATCTGTTGGATACATGGAGAGTAAAACTCCCACAAAACAAGGGCCAGCATCAACAGGATAAGTGCAGCCAGGCTGGACAGAATTTACATCTCTCACAGTCTCAGTTCCAGACTAACAAACAGCACAATCAATCCAGTTGGGTTCACCGACCACCACCTCGTCAGTTTAGGCATGATAACCTCACCGGGTAAAAGGGTTAACTCCCACTGGCATTTTAATAGTAAACTTCTGCAGGACAGCACTTTTGTCAGAGCTTTGAACTGAAAAAGTTAGTTTCAGTTCTCTGAAACAGTGCTGGGAGGTCGGAAAGGCACAGATCTGTGTGTTCTGCCAGCAGTACACCTCAAACGCAACCGCTAAAATCAAGTCTGCTGTCCTTGAACCTAGACCTTGAAGCCAACAAAAAAAGTATTGAGGAGGGCTTCCAGAGAGACCCGGATCCCAGTGTGGGCCAACTGCTGAAAGAGAGGAGGTTGGAGTTGAGCTCCTTCCTGCAAGAGAGAGTGAAGGGAGCTCTGGTCAGGTCTCTCTTTCGCCAGTTGAAGGACATGGGTGCCCCTAGCTCGATTTTCTACAACCTGGAGAGATCGGTGGCGCAGAGGAAGCGGATGACCTTTCTGAAGCTCCAGGATAACCAACGACCAGAGGGAGATGAGAACCCATGCCGTGGGTTTCTACGCTGTTCTTTTTGGGGAAGAGCAATGCTGGACAGAGAGCTGTAAGGAGCCCCTGGAGGGTCTTCCCCAGCTCAGTCCAGCAGGGAGGGCTACGCTGGACGGAGAGCTGACGCTGGAGGAGCTGACGGCTGCAGTGAACCAGATGGCTTCAAGGAGGACTCCGGGAATCGATGGCCTCTCCACGGACTTCTTTCAGCAGTTCTGGAACATTATCGGTGCTGACTTACACTCTGTTTTGATGGAATGTTTTAAAACAGGATCACTTCCTGTTTCATGCCAGCAGGCAGTACTCTCCCTGCTGCCCAAGAAGGGCGACTTGGTCCTTCTTAAGAACCGGAGGCCAGTGGCCCTGCTTTGTACTGACTATAAGGTGCTTTCCAGAGCCTTATCTAACAGACTAAGAGACTACTTGGAAGTAATTGTAAATAGCGACCAAACTTACTGTATCCCGGATAGAACAGTTATGGACAACATTTTCCTCATTCATGATGTGCTTGATGTATGTAAATTCCACGATGTAGATGTAGGTATTGTCTCTGTGTCATTTAACAGCAGGTGTTGCTGTACTTGGCTTTGTGGAGAGAACAGCGTTTACATTTTTAAAATGAGAATGGGCTATCGTCCACTGTGACATGAATATATCCATGTACGTATAGATACGACCTCAACAAGGTTTGGAACGTTGTAGGAAGTGAGCCAGAGCAAAAGCTAAATGAGAGCAGTCTCCTCGACCTTGCTTGTTAATAATGTATCGATACACAATCTTTTATCATACAAACTATTAATAATTCAATTAGGGATGTCGGGATTACATAAGTCTCGGTTTCATAACCGTGACAATTAAAGAAGCTACGATATCTATGGTGTCCTGATTCCAGGTTTGTGTCTGCTGAAATCTCCTGTGGACAATATACAGGCCACGTAACACGTGTGTGTGCGCTCTGGTTTGTTTTGTGTGTTTGAGAGAGTCGTGCTACTCGCCAAACATTTCAGAGGGAACCAACACTCCAGCCTTATATCTTCCAAAAAGGGCCTTAAATCAGCAGTGAGGGAGCATTTTGGTTATAAAATACCAGGGAGTCATGTGAATGGCTGATTAATTACACAGTTTAACCATCTCAGTGTGGAAAGAAGTTTTTCTGACAATCGCTATCGGCCTATATTCAGTAAAAATATGCAATCTGAAGATCGGCCTTGATGCTGTCTAGTCTGATAATAATACTTATACTATGTGTTCTGGCTGCTCAGTACAAAGTGGGACAAAGCCAAAGTCAGGACAGCAGAGTCGCAGCCCATCTTTCGGCACAGGCTGAAAACTCACCTCTTCAAGAAGTACTACCCTGAGCCTTCCACTCAGCACTTATTGTATTGTATTAGTTTGTTGCACTTAAACCAGTTTAGGCTTTTATTTTTTACATGTAGGTGTCTCTCTCATAGTGAAGTCCCAACACTGGTATTTGATTTAGCTTGAAGACAGAAAAGTGAATAATAACACTTTGGGTTCCAGCTGAATTTTAATATTCCAGCTGCTGTTTCTTTGACAGCTGTACTGCCGAGCCCCTCCAACTCAGCTGGCATCATCACTTCTAAGAAAAGTTCTGCTCTCAAAAACCACAACTCCAGATTTAAGGCCTTCGGTGTCTGCATGCAACATTAAACATGCACACTCATTTACATATATGTTGCACACATATTTCACTCCATATCCACCTCCAATCTGAATCAAGATCAAACCCAGTTATCAGGGTTACCTGGGACCTTTGACCTTTTGCTTGCCCTGAATTAACAAATCTTTATCTCAGTGAGTGATGACCTTGTACAAAAGGCATTGCTCTTCTTCACACACACACACACACACACACACACACACAAACACCACAAAGTGTGTGGCTCATTCTTGTGCCGCTCAGCTCACTCTCAGGAAACAGAAAAGCTCCTGCTGCAAAGTAAGATGTGACTCAAGAGGAAAAAGGAACAATGACTCTGTGTCATTCCTTTTTAAAGGCTTCATCATTACAAAGTGTGAAGATATTCATGCATTTCCTTGGTTCACACATTCCCCATCAGTCTGTCGTCACTACCTGCCTTTGTCTCTTGATCATCGCTGTCTGTCTTCCATCTCCAGTCTGTCTCTGCTTCTCTGCTTCTCTGCATAATACACCAGGGAAAGAACACGTTAAAAAGCTTTCAGTAGAGTATTTACAGTCTTAGTGAATCCTGACACACTTTGTAGTGGTAAGAATTTGAAAGGTAATTGAACACTGTTGTATGTATAATACACAGCATGTATCAGGACAAGCTAACTGAGCTTTCTACTCTTCATTTATACTTCCAAACTGTTTATTACTTCTTTTTTGGAAGTTTCAGGAAATGTATAAAAATACAAATCCAATGTTCATGCTGCAAATGAGAGCTGTAAAGCAACACAAGACAACTTCTTAAAGGGACAGTAGTGATGTTTAAAAGTGTGGTTGTGAGAGGTTCTTCTCATAGTGTTGTACTACAGTAGATGGAGTTTGGAGAAACAGACAGGAGTACCAGCTCCGGAGCAAAGCAATGTACTGCTGGGGAAGGCGGCAGCATCGAAACCTGTTTTAGCCAAAATGCCAACATACTGAAGCCAACAGACTCCTTTGACAAAAACAGTCATTTCACCTCACAGAACACAGGGGCTGCTGGTCTACTGCTGCCTCCATCGGTTAGTTAGTTTGTGTTAGTGTGTGCGAGTGTGGTGAATCTGAACCAACTCCCTAAAACACCAAAGTAGATATAAGGGTTTCAGTTCCCTGTCACAAAGGGCTGTCTGACAGCAAGGTGAAGCAGTAACAATATTCTAAATATAGCGTACATATTCATTCTATTAGTGTCTAAAATATGTCCGCAGCAGTACATTGATTTGCTCCTGTGCTGGTACTCCTGTCTGTTCCAACAAACTCCATCTACTGTAGTAAAACACTTTGGAGAAAACCCTCATACAACCACACTTCAACACATTACTACTGTCCCTTTAAACACCAACTAACCCATTGCTGATAGGCTCTAATATTCAGATGTATAAAGGGAAAACTAAATCTTCACCTGAACGCTTCCAACGGTTGTATAAAATGAAAAAGAAAGCAATATGGCTTTATAATATCATTTTGTGTCACATGTGCTTTCACTTGGTCCCATAGTGTCATTCCAGGTAACAACTCACGTTGCTTTTTGCAGTTTATTTCAGTCGCGCAATAAGAAAAAGCCATCATCATCCTTTTGTAATGCCAGCATGTTTAAATGAGAAAACTAACTTTGCTATTTAAAAATGTAAATAGTGTGGTCTCACAGTTATGTTATTCATGTTGTCTTTATATGTCTGATTGCATTTGCATGGGATCAGATCTTTGTATCTTTAGCTTTAAATAACTTGAATCCCTGTCTTCATGTTTCATGGTAATTGACATCAAACTTTAATGTAGCAGTTAGAGCTTTCATCCAGGGTACATAGACATTCATTCAGAGGAGACTAAACAGCAATATAAGACATGGGAGGTAGTAACCAGCATCACTTGTTCTTGCCCAATTACAAATATGACTGTACTTGTATTATGGACGGGTGGACTTATCATATGTTTAAATGACAGCAGGCCATATGTTCATGCTTCACAGATCCCTGTAATATCTCTCTCTCTCTCTCTCTACAGACAATCTACATGTTCTGTGCCCTGGCCCTCGTCTGTGATGACTACTTCGTCCCCTCGCTGGACAAGTTGTGTGAGGTATGAATGTGAGGTTTTAAAAGGTCCTATACACTTGATTTCAAATCTTAAATATGTATTCATAACATTAAATATTAAAGACCGAATAAGCCACTAAAAAGTTTGTAGTTATTAGTTGATGATGTGTTGAAGTGTGCTGGGTTGAGATTCTTCATGGTCAGTGTTTCACTACAGCAGATGGAACAAAGCAGTGTTCTGCTGTGGATGTATTTTAGACACTACAAAGAATCAATATCAGTTTAAGTGGAAAGTATATTTATATATTAGATATATTTCCAAAGCTCACAACATCACAACTATCCCTTAAATAGATCAACAGTCCAGAACTCAGCTAATCTACTTCATCAGGACCGTGTGAGTGTGAGTCATGACGATAATATACCGCTTTGTATCAAACATGAGAAAATACAGACACATGACATCAGTCACAAATCATACATGTACTCTTATCACCGGTTTTATTATTTTCTCCCAGGCGTTCTTCAAGTAACTGAATACTGTTGATATGTATGTTGTGTATCTAAATGTGTTCATGTTTATGTCTTCATAAACAAGGTGTTGCTGGCTCCCCAAGTTGATAAAAAAATAGAAATATTTTTTAATGTACAAATCCAGTTTCCTTCTTCCCGACTGACTCACCGTCAGGTTTTGACATTGAATGATGAAATCCCAGGTTCACAGTGTGCTGACACAGTGGGACATACGCAAGCTTCAATAGATCAGTATGATCAGGCTCAGGCTCAGGGTTAGAGGTTAGAGGTTAGGCATTTCTAATCGCAGCTGTTGTTTCATGTTAAAATACCAGGTTTTTGGTTTTTTTGTCTCTTGCAGCGTCTCCAACTCAGCGAGGACGTAGCAGGTGCTACCTTCATGGCCGCTGGCAGCTCGGCTCCTGAGCTCTTCACATCCATCATAGGTATTCACCACAGTGACCTCCTCCGTTCTAACTGAAACACATGCAACAACACTGGAGCTGCATACATGGTTTTAGGTATACTGATTCCCACCAGAATCACATTAACCATTGAGCCTCTCTTTAAAAAAGTTGCTCTGATGTCCTTCATCATCCATTGTTTGTTCAGGAAAGCTCTTTAACAGCAGAAATCACATTCATACAGGCCAGAAGAATATACAACAATAACAACAATAAAATGTTGAGATTCACTTAAGCATTCACTTAAAGCGATCAACACATGCGTCTAATTTCAATATATCTTCTAATATGAAAAAACTAAAAGCTATTTTACCAACCTCATTATTGATCTGAGGAGGGATTCACATTCCTGTGTGTGTGTGTGTGTGTGTGTGTGTGTGTGTGTGTGTGTGTGTGTGTGTGTGTGTGTGTG
>NW_022280068.1:149538-150446 GCF_004355925.1 Anarrhichthys ocellatus | reverse complement strand
GTGTGTGTGTGTGTGTGTGTGTGTGTGTGTGTGTGTGTGTGTGTGTGAGTGTGTGTGATGACAAATGGATTTGAATTTGAAAAGAGAAGTGAGGAAGAGTGCTAACTTGCCTAGCAATGCCCTATAAGTAGGTAGTGTCTATTCCACATTGTGCTGTAGTTCACAGCAGTGAGCTCTAAAGCGTAGAGAGCTGTGGTTGACGGTGTCGAGTAGTTTCAGTGTAGTGCAAATACACTATACCACCCTAATCTAGGACTTCTTTGTGAGCTCAAGCACATGTGTTTTGAATGAGAGCTTCTCATCTAGCCAAATGCCCAGATATTAGTAATCTGTGACACATTCAATACTCCCTTGACCTTGTAAATAGCATGTATGCGAGTCATTTAGAACCAATTTGATGCAATTCTGCACACAGTCAGATGCACATTGAAGATTTGACACAGCCTGCTCCACAGATGCAGCATTTGCATAAAGAATGGTATCATCTGCATAACAATGTGCTTTGCTGTTGTCTACTGATGCACACATCACAAATATATACAAAGAACAATGGGCCTGAAATGAAACCTTGTGGCAAACCATTTGTAATCTTAGAACCTCAGTCTCTACCAAATATTCAGAATTTCAACCAATTTACTGCCAGTTTGTATTTTACACTTTTTACACTGTTGTATTTTATGAAACGGTTTTGCATGTGTGTTAGCAACAACATTGCATCAAGGGAGAGAAGAGGAGAGGGAGAGAGAGCTCCATGACCAACATGGCATTCCTATGTGACATCTGTTTGTCAGCATTGCGCTGCAACTGGAAATGTCAAGTAGTGTACAACACATCATGTGTGCTCTCTATGGAGTCCTGATGGTGTGTGTGTGTGTGTGTGTGTGTGTGTGTGTGTGTGTGTGTGTGTG
>NW_022280068.1:148525-149528 GCF_004355925.1 Anarrhichthys ocellatus | reverse complement strand
TGTGTGTGTGTGTGTGTGTGTGTGTGTGTGTGTGTGTGTGTGTGTGTTGGCTCATTCTCTCCTCAGGGGTGTTCATAACCAAAGGTGACGTGGGTGTTGGGACCATCGTGGGTTCAGCTGTCTTCAACATCCTCTGCATCATCGGTGTGTGTGGCTTCTTTGCCGGCCAGGTATGATGTCACAGCAGCGGCACACTGCAGCAGCTGATCCTCACACTGACCTGGTGGCATTTCACACAGAGCAACCAACAGTCTAATGTCACCTTTAAATATTCAGACACATACACACAAAGTGGGAGAAAGTACTCGTGTATATGTTTCTGCAGAAGGAAGCAGGAAGCAGCCACGTGAACAATATCCCATCCGTCCGTCGTTTGTATCTTTTTTTTCTGCTTTGCATCCTCAACGCTGTGTGTTGCGCGAGATACAGAGATAACGTAACGCAGTGCAGCCTCTCTCTGATGCTATCGGACGTGCCGGGGACATGGAAATGAGTGGAGTGCAAGGATAAGCTCTCTGCTCCGAAGAGTGTACGCACTGGACCTCAAACAGTGTTGCACAGTTGCATTACGTAATCACAGGGAGATAATGTGAGGTGGAACGGGCCTCACCTATGTTTACCATTAGCTGGCTGATCGTAGCAGGTTCCCTCTACAAAGCAGGATGGTTCAGGGAAACAGAGTACAAGCAAACATTTTCAAATCTCTGTTATGTTCTAAACGTTGCTCCGCCTTGCAGCGGCAAACCATTCCACAGCTGGGAGTGGCTCATTGAAGATGTGACCTCTGACCCTCCACTTACGTGTGAGCGCTGTGTGGGAGAGTATTACAGCGTGATTCATTGCACCGTGGGCTCCTGCATTGTGTCTTTGTAGGATGGTAACTTGTGATTCCTGTGTTTACATCGGCATGGTAATGATATCAGAGGCGTTTCTGTGTCACAGAGCTGCATGAACTCCAGCGAGGATAAGTGTTGCTATTAAAGTGTTTGAATTAAAGCTGAAT
>NW_022280068.1:79898-148125 GCF_004355925.1 Anarrhichthys ocellatus | reverse complement strand
AATCTGAATCCTGTTCTGTTGCATATTCGTATCTCTTTCTTCCTTGCAGGCAGTGAAGCTCTCTCACTGGGCTCTACTCCGAGATTCTACGTTTTACACCTTTTCTATCACGGCCCTCATTGTGGTAAGAGCTTAGATACTCACATGCAACAGAACAGGATTCAGATTGTGCCGACTGCAGAAATACTTACTATGAAGCATTAAAGGCCTGTTTATGGTTTGAATACCCAGCATGCCTTTCATCAACTGTTAATGTGGACTTGTCTGCAGAGTGTGTCTGCTTGTATAAACGTAGTCTGTATGGAGAATCATGAGAATGTAGCTGTGTCTGGTTTTTCAGTATGCACTGAGTTCACACAAGACAAGAGACAAATCACGTCCACTCAATGAGCTCAGTGCGCAAACTACAGAAACACCACATGGTGTCCCACAATGTAACTCACAAAGACAATCCAACAATGTCACACATATAATGACATGGGTCACTTTGCAAAACGAAAACGTTTACATTTGATACTTCATGTGTATTCTGCTGACAATACTTGGGTACTTTTACTCGAGTAAAATGCAGCTTTCTTTTTGTCAAATCTGATTGGCTTCTGTGTTCCTTCATATGTCACCAAGGTGATCTGTGGCAGTGAGTCACAGTGTGATCCATGACTTCAGGATGTCACAGAGCAAACCTCATGAGTGCTTTCAAAATAAAACCCAATGAATCCCGTCTATCTGAGCTCTGGATTGGTCACGTCCTCTGGTGGAGTAGATGCTTCACTGCCTCCACCTAATGTCTTTTTGTGTCCTCTTGCCTCTTTAGTTCATCTACGATGAGAAGGTGTGCTGGTGAGTAATCATATTATCTCTCCTTCTCCCTATGTGTACGTGTGTGTGTGTGTGTGTGTGTGTGTGTGTGTATATATATATATATATATATATATATATACACATACATATGGTGAATGACTAAACATGTTGCTGACCTTGTGTCTGTGTGCAGGTGGGAGTCTCTTGTCCTGATTCTCATGTATGCAGTCTACATCCTCATGATGAAGTGAGTGTCATCATCAGGAACGGCTGAGGCCTTCAGTTGACTGATTAGCTGCCTTCAGTTGTTAAAAGTTGTGGCCTCGTCTTCATCGTCTGTCATTGGCAGGTTCAACAACAGGGCACATCGCTACTTTGACCGTCGAAACAGGAGCTCTGTGAATCTGTCCAACGGGCTGACAGGCAGCACTGATCTGGAGGATAACGTCACGTGTGATGCTACTGCAGTCCTGCTCACGAAAGGTAGCCCCATCTGCTCCGCTTCTGAGCCGATCCTCTCCGCGCTCTGACATTTACAGAAATATAAAGGCATCTATTTGTGTTCAGCTCTGGGATAAGACAGTAAGGATGACTTTGTGGACTCTGTCTGCTTGTCCTAGGATGATTGACAGCCTAAACTAACTCTGAGTCTCGCTCTGAGAGTGTGTAGATGAGTCAAAATTCACTTGAGTAAAATGACCACCTGCCCCTCAGTAACACCGGAGCCATGATGATTCAGATGGATGTGTCTGCCTGTAAATCCTCCTCGTGATTCCCTACCAGAGATGCCTTTGGCTACGCCATGGTTTTATTTACGGTCTGCATCAGTCTGTTTGGACACTAGAAGGATCAGGAAAATCCAATAGGTCCTCCACTGTCAAAGGACTGACTGTTCTTGCCACCCAGCACTTCCACTGATTGCTCTCGTGTTTGTATTTTCTGTGTCTCTGGCCTCAAAGCTAAAGTATAGCATCAGAGGAGAGCAGCACAAGATGCTGGCTCAGGCCTGTGCTCGTCCTTCTAGCCTCCGACTTGCTTCAGCGGAGCTTGATCCGTCAGCTTGTTCTGCATTTGATTTTTCCGAGCACTGCCCCAGAGACGAGGCCGGATGAGTCAGGATGGGCAGCGTCCCACAGAAACCAGCAGGGACCCGGACTATTGGCTCTTCAGATCTTTGCAGAGATAACCTCTTACGTTTCTGTCTTCGTGCTGGCCTCTCTGACAGGACTTTTGTAGGATATCATCACGGTTGGCAGATGGTCTATGGCTTTGGGGGGAAATGATCATATGAGCCTACTATTGCTTAGGGATGCAGCTATCCGAAGTTTTCCGTCCTGATGTCGATAGCGATGGGCTTTGGGTGTCGGCGTATTCCGAGTACGGATTATATACTAGTGATTAATGAATAAGCTGTATGCCTCACTGTGATATCATTATGTTACGTGTAGGGCAACATCCTTGACTTAAACATTGCTTTACTAATACAAAGATAATAGATATATACATTTACTGAATGGCCCATATCAGTATCGCTGTTGTTCTGTTATGTATTGATACGCAGTAATAAGGTCCTGGTACTGGTGACAGTGTTGGTTAACAGACTGTGGAGCTCACAGTGACGCTGGATCTTTTATATTTCAGGCCTTTTAAAAGCTGATGTGACATCAAACGTGGAACTCTGGATGAACTGAAGTTGCGGGCTGGTTCTGCATAAGGGTCAGGGTTACATGAGACGCTCCTGTGCTCCAGTCTGTTAGGAGACATCTTCTGTAGGCGGGATAGCTACTGGGCCGGTCCAGCTGAAGAACCTGCCTGCATGATCCGTCACTTCAGATGCTAATTAGCTTGTAAACTGGATTCAGCAGCCCCAGCTGTCAATCAAAGCAGTACACAGGCCCGCCCACTAATACGTTTAGAGAAGACGGCGCAAAAGAAACATTTTCTTTCTTTTAATAATAAGACAACATATTGAAAAATAAATTGCTCTCTCATTTATTTTTTGGCTGATGTCTAATTGTGCTGGATTAAGAAGTAAACAATCAGCTCTGCAGTCAGTTTATGTTGTGTGTGTTTGTGTGTGTGTGTGTTATTTCTCTCCAGCTACCTTCCACTGTAAGCCGTCTGTGTTGATGGTGGACGAGCTGCTGTATGCGTACCCCCACCAGCTGTCCTTCTGCGAGGCCGGCATGAGGATCATGATCACCAGTCATTTCTCCCCCAGAACCCGCCTCACCATGGCCTCTCGCATGCTTATCAACGAGGTACATGTCCACCACACACACTCTGGGAAGAGTTAAAGGGCAGCAAAGCTACCCTCAACACAAGCTGATTGGTCAACTGACGTTACTTTAAAAGAGTCCCAGAGTCTAAATATTCCTGTCTGGGTTCAACAGGAGAGGGAGTGGAACTAATTGTGATTTCCTCTCAGACACCTGTCTGCAGCAGACTACAGTCTGGATGTTAATCCAAACCAAACTGACTGAAATAACAGAAAATAATATCAACTTCAGCTTCAGAGAAATAGAAGAGGCTTGTCTTCTGATTTCTAGGATATAAATGAATGAAAACAAACTTGAGTAGTTAACTGGGACTCACACAATAGCATTCATGCTACACTACAGCAATGCAACATGTCTTAATGAAAGTATTGGGGTCCTAGCTTAAAGGGACAGTTCAGAGCTTTGAATGTGTAGTGCAGTGTAGAGATGTCTGCCTTACTCTAATGTGCTCGTGACAGAGCCACATGTACTCTAATGGCGTCCTCCTCGGCTGAGCTGAAGCATTAGCTAGCTCGGTGGCGCTAGGTGAGCTAGCAGCATCGAGTGTCCTTCTGCACTTTGATACGGTTAGCAGAGTGTAGTTCAATAGAAAGGAAATAGTTCCTACATCTAACAACAAGGTCTGTGGATTATCTTGAGTAACTGGGTCATGATTTCATGTTGAGTTTTTCCAAATGTTAAGGTGCTATAGAAATAACGTCTATTCA
The DNA here is from genome assembly GCF_004355925.1 of Anarrhichthys ocellatus. Taxonomy (NCBI): domain Eukaryota; kingdom Metazoa; phylum Chordata; class Actinopteri; order Perciformes; family Anarhichadidae; genus Anarrhichthys; species Anarrhichthys ocellatus. The sequence continues at coordinate 144,338 of NW_022280068.1, read as the reverse complement.
CCATGTAGCACAGGCTGAGTGCAATCTAGAAGCATTACAGTGGAGAGCAGCAGACATGTCTACATCTCCAACACTGCGCTACTATCTAAACTGGCTCCCTGTTCACTTTAGAATTGATTTTAAGATTTTACTGATCACTGTATGGGCCTGGCCCCAAGATACAGTATATAGAGGAAATGTTGACCCCCTATGAGCCAGCCAGCAGCCTTAGATCCTCGGGTGGAGCCCTTCTGTCTGTTCCAAAGTTGAGGCTGAAAACTAAAGGTGACCGTGCCTTTGCCATCAGGACCCCTCGGCTTTGGAACGAGCTGCCTGAGGAGATAAGGCTCTCAGAATCAGTAATCGCTTTTAAATCACTTCTTAAAACACATTTTTACAGACTGGCTTTGATGTGATATCGTCGCTTTACGGTTTTATTTTTATTTGTTGATTTTATTAAATTATTTTATTTTATTAATTTATTCATCATTGTCGTGCTTTGTTGGGCCTCACTGTGGAGCTTTCTGTTGTTTTATTGCCTCACTTTTGCTGCTTTGTCTGTCAAAGCACTTTGTAAACTCTGTTTTTAAAGGTGCTATATGAATAAAGTTATTATTATTATTATCATTATTATCTAGAGCGATTCATAGCACTGTCCTTCTAATGCTGTCTATACTGATATTCTATAATCACTCCCAGAGACAAAGACTGGTCAACACCACTGAGACTCGAGTCAACCGCATCACTAACGGCGACCCTGACTCCGCCGCCAAGGCTCAGGGGAGGCGGGGCTTAGAGAACGGGATGGGCGGAGCTGAGCAGGGTCTGAACGGGAGGTTTAGACTTCAGCGGCTGGAGTCTGGGAACGAGACGGAGAACGAAAATGAGGATAATGAGAACAACGAGAATGACGAGGATGGAGAGGGAGAGGATGACGATAACGGCCCCCTGGTGCCTTTCAAAGTTCCAGGTACAGCACAGAGCACATTTTGAAATGAAATGATCCTTGACAATAAGTGTTTGTGTATAGAGCTGAGGCCATCACCATGTCTTTGTCCCCGTCCCTCCAGCCGGGGCCTGTAACAAGCTGAAGTGGCTTACAATGTGGCCGCTGTCCCTGCTTCTGTTCCTCACCGTGCCCAACTGTGCCAAGCGGCGCTGGGAGAGATGGTTCATGGTCTCCTTCTTCACCGCCACCATGTGGATCGCTGGCCTCTCTTACATCATGGTCTGGATGGTCAGTCCAGTCCGTCCAGAGGCCTCATTACAGAAACATAAGTCTGAACTCTCATCTCACTGTAGGATGACATGTAGGATTATTGGTCTGTTTCCCAACTGCATTTAGGAAACAATCCCATCTAATCTCATAGGAACGTATCTTTTACAGAACTGTCCTCACTTCTAGATTTCCCAAGTTAGGATGGCATAGAGCCTGTCCTAACACATAAATATTAAACAATAATTACTCCTGCACAGACTCGATCGGTGCCTCAGAATGCTCGCAGCTAAAATTGATCGGCCATCTTTTTGTGTCAATGATAGCAAGCTAGCTAGCCGGAGACAAGTGAGAGCCGTTGACATCGTGGTTTGCCCGTCTCTAGTAGCCTGCGGTATATTCTGTGCATCCTAAACATAGATCCAGACAGGACAGGACAGGGCCGACTGAAGAATCAGACCCACAGTCTAGTAAGGTCTCTTAAGTTAGGAGGAGACAGGAGCTCTGAGCCGGGATGGGACACAGACATGACTTTAGGAATTGCCTCTGTAGTAGGAAGATTTGAATATTCCTGTCTTTGAAACTTAAGACAGGACCAGCAGTTAGAATATGTTTCTGTCATGAGACCTCTGATCTTTAATTGTTGCTAGAATTGACTCCACAAAACAGGGAGGTACTAGGATTTTATTGTTAGTTTGAGGACTGCACAAAAAGGATTTGATCTTTAATTCTTGATCTTTGATTGCTTGAGAGAAATGACTCAATAGTCACATCTGAAAGGTGTTCGGCCACATGCAGAGGGCTTCAACTAGCTGCTCATACAGGATCAATAGATGAGATAGAGAATAAAAGCATATTATTGGTCAGTATAGAGCCTCAGAGTGCCTCTTTCAGTAATGTAGTGACAGCTGTTCATTCATCTTGTTACTGGAATGACCATTTTATTATGTTGGTAATCATTTTCATAATTCCTCTTAAAATCTGAGCTATAAATAGAAGCACAACATCCTGTACAAAGTCAATACTGTTGTATTCCTTTAAGATATGGAAGAAGGTTTTTCTGCTATAAATATGAATAAGTATGGAGAGTTCTTTTTCATACAGTCCCTCAGTGAGACTGGTGTTGTTCTTAGTCCTTCAATGAACATCTTTAAAAGATGCTCTTTCTATGAAGCAGAGTGCACCATAGAGAGAGCTGATCTACACTCAGAGTGTCTCCATGGTGACAGAGGAGACGTAGCAATCATGAGCAGGAGGATTGTTACTCCTTCACTAACTCTAGTTACTCTACTGTGCCAGTAAGCCAGAGAGTTTTCCCCTATCGCAGAATGATGCTGTGAGGAACCTCTGTAGAGTGCCGACACTGCTCTGTGGAGACAGGTCTGGCTATGTGAGATGTCATTTCACTGCTGAGCCACATATGAGGAGTCAATGTCTGCTTTCAGGTGACTGTGATCGGCTTCACTCTTGGCATTCCAGACGTCATCATGGGCATCACCTTCCTAGCAGCAGGCACCAGCGTCCCAGACTGCATGGCTAGTGTTATAGTCGCACGGCAAGGTACACACACACACACACACACACACACACACACACACACACCGGAAGTTGAAATCAATCCCTGTTTGGAGTAAAACAAAGCGGATGCTGTTAGGAGGAGGAGAGGCGTTGTTCTTCTCGACGTATACTTGTACTTCAGACCTTGACAGTGTTGCTCTCCTTGTCTCAGGTCTGGGAGACATGGCCATCTCCAACTCCATAGGCAGTAATGTGTTTGACATCCTGGTGGGCCTGGGCCTGCCCTGGACTCTGCAAACACTCTGCATCGACTACGGCTCCAATGTGAGTGCCGCTCCGCTCAGCCAGAGGACACACTCAGCAGAGCCGTGTGCATGAAGGACGGGGACAATAGTCTGTAAAATTCAGTGCAATGAGGGAGTTGTACTCAAACACACCCACACAATAGTCATGGGGGCACTGCACAGTTTAGTAGCTCACACTGAGGACACATTGTGTGTTAATTAGCCTGCTGATTGCACTTCACACGAGAAAAGACATTTGGACTAGGTGTAATGGAATGTGTGTTTGGACCTCCTCAGATCCATCTCAACAGCAAAGGACTCATATTCTCGGTTGGACTCCTGCTTGCCTCAGTATTCGTCACAGTGAGTAACACTTTTACACATTTGCAACAGCAGCCTTCTGTTTTTGTTACTTATTGAGAGGCTACAGCCAAGATGCTGCTCCAGTGGTCCTGCTCATTTGTGAATACATAGTGATTTTTTCATGCACACTAAGGACATTAATTGAAAGCACATGAGTCATTTTCAAATGTCTATTAACAGTGTCATTGATATGTAAACCAAAACAGGCATTATATCATGATTCATTGGGAGAAACCAAGCAATTCTATGTCAAATCAGACACTCGCCTCCCCCACAGAGGCAGAATGGAATCTTCTCTGCACAGAGTCGAGATCACTACACATGAAGTCACTCGACATGTTGAGATAGGACTTCTAGAGTAGATGTCTAGATATCTGTCAACTGTGAGAAATGATAAACAAATAAAAGAGGCGTGACACACTTCTGGACTAATCTCAACCGTGGCAGGACTCGCCATATTTGACTGACGTCTCTTTAAAATGACGAGGCAACGATGTCTCATTCCTTAAATGCCTGTTTCCTCGCTTCTCTTCCGCACCTCCTTTGCTCGCATCTCAAGTGGGCGGAACTAAGACGCAAGGAGAGGAGGCAAGGAAAGGAATCGAGGATGTACGAACTGGGAAATGAGAAAGGCCTTACAGTCTCAGACCACTCGACCAAAACCAGGAGCGCTCGTGAGAAAGTCAGACAGCGACCAGCAAACCTCTGGTTAATGCCTCATTAGCAGCGCGTGCCTTTTGTCTCCTGCACCCTAAAGTCCAGACTCCGGGGCACAGACATGTGTCAACACAGGGTTTCTGTTTAGATAAGAAAATAGCGTGGGCCTTTATTCATGTTCTTGTTTCACTTAGTTCTAAATAAAATGAGCTCAGTACTTTTCATTTGTCAAGTATCTAGTTCACACAGGAGAATATTAAAAACAGTAGCAGGAAACATGCTACACTGTGAAACAAATGGTTATGGACATATGAAATGACCTATACATCATATATCGTCCAGCCCACAATTCTGATGGATCGGACCATTTGGAACCGGATGTGGATTCCCATCACATGATGGTCACTTCCTCTCTGCAGGGGGATGCTTCAGGGGGAGGTGGGGCCTATTAAGTGATGGAGACAAAGAGCTCCGAAGGAGGACAAAGAGCGTGTCATGTGTTAAACCATCTGTTCTCTGTCCCTCCTGTCTGTCCCCCCCCGTCTGCAGGTTCTCGGTGTCCATCTGAACAAATGGACTCTGGACTGGCGACTGGGCTTGGCCTGCCTTGTCCTGTACGCCATCTTTCTGTGCTTCTCCATCCTCATCGAGTTCAACGTCTTCATCTTCGTCAACCTCCCTATGTGCCGAGACATCCACTGATCTCCCATCCTGCCCCTCTTCTGCGTCTTCTTCTTCTCCCTCCGGTTGATGGAGGAAACCTCACCTGGCTTCCAGTTTCTCTGCGCCTTGAAAACAAGTCCTACCTTTTTTTTATTTTCAAATAGAAAAATAGAGCTCTGTATGATTTATCTTTGGTGCAATACACCACAATTGTAGTTAGTTTGTTGGGAGGCGTGAAGAGAGAGTCCCAGCAGCAGAGATGGCTTCCAATCATCTCATGAACCCAAAGGTTGTCTGGACTGAACTTCACCGTATCGACTCCAACAGCTATGCTGCTGCTGGTGAAGACGCTGCTACTGACTGGAGGAAAGAGAGAAATCCTGCGCTAACTAACATTTTTAGCTGGATTATTTGTTACTCTTTGTAAAAAGTTTGGATATAAGCACACCATTTAGGTATTTTGAATGAAAAATTCTCTGTATATATGTATATAAATCTATATATAATATTAGCTGATACATGGGATTCTCTTATGCACCACTGCATCAGGCTTGCCGAGCCCAGTGATCCGTTGACATTATTATATATTCTACTGTAGTGATCTGGTCCAGATGTCTCCCATGCTCAGCACCACCTACACAGCATGCCGTACTAACAAGTCAACTGTAGCTTTGCACTGACCGACAGAGTCTAGATGTTTAACACACTGTTCACATAGACTGGCACATCCCAACACATGTGGGCGTCATTCTTCTCAAGTACAATAATACTGAATAAAAGACACACAGCAAAGGGATCTGGAGCTGACATCCAGCACTGTCACTTTAGAAATATTATATAAAGCCTCTACAGGTACTCTCAACATAGAACTACTGAATTTAAAGTTCCCTCTAGACAGTAGATGTCATGTTCATAATAAAGAATCCGTTTTGAGTGTAATAATTGTTACTTCTTAAAGCCAAAAGTATTTTTAGAATAGGAGTAAAAATCTTAGATTTGGACTTAAGTGTGTGTGTGTGTGTGTGTGTGTGTGTGTGTGTGTGTGTGTGTGTGTGTGTGTGTGTGTGTGTCACAGTCTCGAGGGGGAGCCAAGACACGACTGTTACTGGGAAGACATAATCATGATTTATTTATGAATTAATTTATTCAAAGATCATGTCTAACCAGCAGTTTCAGCCCTTTGGACGGGCACGGTGTATTTACTGGAACGTACAATTTACTCTACCTTAATATATAATCCAAGTACTGGAAACTGACTTGATGTTTATATTTAAGATTAGTACTTTATAATTTGTAAGTTTTGTATAGTTTGGAAAGATGTTGCAGCATTTGTATATTAGTATAAACACATTGTGTGTGTGGGGGGGGGGGGGGGGGTCTGATTCAATGAGACGCACTAGAAATGCCATGTTTATCACGGTGCGTTGAACTAGTGATGAAGAGTGGTGGATAGGGAGGCTGATACTGAACATGGTTTCTTAAACACAGTGGTTGTGTCGTTGTGATGACGATGTTGGGGGGTTGATGTAGAGTGATTTCTTAAAAACAGTGTTTTAACTCTTGTGCCATCCCGTCTCTTTGAGGCTTGAACACCTCCTGCTTGTCTTTGAGCCAAAAATAACACCACCTTTGTCAACAGTATTGCCACTCTGTTTCAGCATGTGTTCAAACTAAATGTGGAAGTTATGTATTTTCACTTTTACCTTGAAGGATTCTTATTGAGAATTCTCATATCAAATGGAGTCGCTGCTTAATTAAAAGCCTCCTCTGTAGGTGTTGATGCTCCTCCTGCGGCCACTAGAGAGCGCCGCTGAGCTGTGTGGCTCATTTACGCACTCAGTAGTAGGGGGTGTGGGAATATTTCCAGGTAGGCTACATAGAGATACATACCGGTCGGTTTGCATGCCTCTTTCATAATTCAGATTATTTTGTGTGTAGTTTTAATGCATTTCCAAGATCAACTTCCTGCTATTAGAAACATAGATGTTGGAATAACTCAGCAGTCATATTTGAGATCTATACTGTATTTAGAATGTAGGCCGACAACGGTTAATGTTCAGCTAATCAGTGTCGTTTTATGCTCATGTCTTTTGAATTGTTTGTAAATCCTCATTCTTTTGTTGATGAGGACTTCTGGGCACAGAGATAAAGATGTTGGCCTTGTTCCCAGTGGTCTTCTTGCAATAAACTGATTTACATACACAAATCACTGCCCCGTGTCTTCATGGGCTCGTCACGGGACTGATGATTATTCCTTATTTTCACAGCAAGTTGTAAATAGCAACAAAGCGAGACACATACAGTATCCTCAGCAAATTTACCTTTTAATACACCTGAAATCGATGCACTTCTTATTTCTTCACACTAATGGGTACAAATTATCATTTTTTTAAAGCATATTTTGCCTCTCATATTCTGACAATCACAGTGTGTTTGTGTTAAAGTTGAAAAGTTGTGTTAAAATGAGGCATCATTTGTAAAGAGTTAATGCTGACATGTCATAGATCAGTTGACAAACCACTGAGTGGTGGAGAGGTACAGCGGTGTGTGTAGAGGTAGTTCAGTCAGCTGCCACCAACACAAGAGCAAACTGTTCCCTGCACTGGCGGGGTCTGCCATGCTCTCAGCTGTGAGATCACTAGCGCCCTCTACTGCGGGTTAAGATTGGTGAGTGAGGACTTGTAATACCACTTGTACCTCTGGAGGCGACAGTGAGTCACGGTAGCGTCCAGTCTGTCCTCAGTCCAACATGAGAGGACGAAGGAGTAGCTGCCTTAAAGGCTTGTTAACGTTAAAGGTACAGGGTCCGTGTCCGTTTTGATAGTTTGTTTGTTGGATTAAATCCAAAGTGGCAAAATGAGAAAACCGGTCCGTGCACGAGGTATAATAAATTTCCATTGTTCACGTTGTATAATGAACAATGTCAGTTTAGTGGTGTTACCTGATCTCTTTGGTCTACTTGTGTTAATGCTAATGTATTCTGCTACGCGAGTTCGTTGTTCGTTAGCCGATGCTGCCTAAACGCGGTCAACGCTTTGCCTGTGTTATTTGTCGCATTGAATGAACACGTGCAATGCAACACTGCGCACCAAAACGTCAGCTTGTTCCATTATCCACCTTTAATAATGACAATTTTGTGACAGCTGGCCTTCAAAGTAAAAGTTGCTCGTTTTCAAACGTGTCGGCTCCAATTTATGGAGAGCTAAATTTAAAAAAAGTAACTAATATTCTAAATAATGAACATAATACATAACTTATAATATTGAACGTGAATAAACTGCCAATGGGCGCGAACACTTAATTATTTGTATGTAATGATTCATTATATTTACACTTTAGTTGTAAATGAATAATAAAAATTATTTTGCAGGATTGTTCTCTGGGCTGTGTACAGCGTGCTTTAACATCATGACTTTCTACAGCATAGAAATCCCTTTTCAGCGTAATCTCATTTCATGTGCCAACCCATACTTAAATAGTGCTTTCAATACAGCAGTCTGCAACAGGTTGCAGATTACAAACTATTTATTCCCCTCCGCTCACCCCTCCTTCCAAGTGTGAGGGGAGAACTACGGTGGCCTTCAGGTGACGTGAACGTGTTTGGTTTGTCTGTTCTGGGCAACATGGCAGACTCCATGAAGAGGACCCACTCTCTATGTATATATGAAGGGCTCATTCTAACAGAAACACAACAATTCTTAGTTTCAGGAAATTATATAATATTAAAAACAATTATGGATATTATATTCCATTTCTGCCAAGAAGTCCCTCTAAATCCTACACACTGCTCTGTTATGTCTCAAGCAGACATAACCCCGATGAAAAAAATTTGGAGATTTCATGTGTAAAATCGGTTGATTCCCTCTTTAAGGTTTGGGGCTAGCGATCTGTGACGCAACACCAAAGGAACATCAAAGATATTGCCCAATTTTGATATCAAACAATATTAATTTTTAAAAGAAATGCATTGAGAAGACGCATGTATAAAAATGCTGCCACGACTTGCCGTGCCAGCTGTAAAACAAAGTGATGTACAAATAAGAAGACAGTCAAAACATTGTTTGGCTTATAGCAATATACAAACAATATAAAGCATTATACGGTGCAATATCGAAGTGAGCATCTTTCCTTTGTAAAGACGTTTAAAAACCGACTGGTTACTGTTGAAAAGACGTACAAAACTGGTGCTAAAGTGAATTTCTTTTTTTAATACTGGTTTTATTTACAGATGTCCACCTTCCGTTGAAAAGATGTTTAAAAGATGTCAATGGCCACCGCTGAAAAGACGTTCAAAATTGGTTCAAAAGTGAACGTTTTTTCAATGGCTATTTGAAGACGTTTATTGACGTTTAGACCAGATTTCAATGGTATTTGGATTACTACAATTTTTCATCCTCTATTGTATTAATAATAAATCATAATTTTAGAGGTTTACAAAGAAAGCACATCCACAAGCCAGTATTGCACATCGGTTTTTTATCAGTGTGTGTGTATATATATATATATATATATATATATATATAAGTCTTGTAACAATACATGTATTTGTATTGAAACCTTCGGTACGAGGCTTTCGGTTCTGTCATGGATAAACTCTAAACTAGTATCTTAATAGTGTGGCCGAAATGGAACCAAAATACCACTGAGGTTGTACAATTATCTGAAGACGAGTGGCTGTGAAACTGGGGTAGATATACTGTTGGGTGATGAGTAGATGGATAGCAGCTGGGTTGACTGGGCAGGTGAGGTGAATGAATGTAATCAGGAGGGAGCCGGGAGGAGACCAAGACAGAGCCACGTCTAAAGCACACATACCGAGACACAGGAGGCAAAGTCTAATCGTGACACTAGTTTATAATTCAGTGTAGCTTTGTGGCACAAAGGCAGTAAAACTGCCTATAATCCTGCGGGCTTCTTCTTAATATTCTCCTTCCGCCGAGATTTTTGCTGTGCTTCTCGTCCCGCTGCAAGAGATTCGCCCAACCGGTTTCCCGAAAATCTCGAAAAACTGAGCAAAATTTCTCCATTCACTTGAATGGGGTTTCGGTGTGAAGAGAGCTAATAACACACTTAACTTTGGGCCCATATTGACTAGCCCTACTTTAACGTAGAAAAATTATTTGAAGTTTAAAACGTGGCAAAACGCTGGACTTTATTGAGCCAAATGGGCATTTTGATAGCTAGCACAGTTTTCATTAAGTCACAGATTAAGTTTCAGGAAAATTTTGAGTCCGTTTCAGATTTTATGTGTGTATTGCACAGAATGTTCAGCGCTAGAGTGAGGACATCTCGGTCAGAGTGGAGCGAGCATGAAAAATATTCTGTGATTTTTCCAAACAAATTGCTCCCATTCCCACAGCTTTTACTCTTTATACACCGTTTTTGATCGTAACGATAGGAGATTGTTTGCTGGCCACACACATGGTTCTATGGCATTTCTAATGGTTCATACAGTTGTTTGAGTCCAGGTGGGTTTTCAGTTGATGGGCAACAGTGCGTTCCAGTATTTTAGACAGAAAAGGGAGATTGGAGATGGGTCTGTAATTGTTGTTTATGTCGGGGTCAAAGCCAGGTTTTTTGAGGATGGGTGTGACTGAGGCGAGTTTGAGGGCGGGAGGGACGGAGCCAGTAGACAGGGAGGAGTTGATGACAGAGAGGAGGTGCGGGCGGAGGGCCGGGAGACAGGCCATAACTAAAGTGGAAGGGATAGGGTCGAGGTCACAGGTCGGAGTCTTCATGCCAGAGAGTGATTTATTGAGATCCGAGGGGGAGATGAGAGAGAATCGGAAGAGTGACCGGTCAGTTAGTGGAGGATTTGCAGATACAGGGTTGGTCAAAGCGGGGCTGGAAGTGGCCAGTTGGTTGTAGATGGTGTCGATTTTAGCTTTGTAGAACGTCAGAAAGGCGTTGCATTTCTCTGCTGTGGAGGAGTGGGAGAGATTGTCCATTGGTTTGAGGAGTTTGTTTATTGTGGAGAAGAGGACCTTGGGGTTGGTGGAACCAGAGCGGATGATGCCAGAGTAGTAGGTGGAGCGAGCAGAGTTTAGAGCCAGTTTGTATTGCTGTATGTGTTCCTTGTACGCCAGGGTGTGAACTGTGAGGCCGGTTTTTTTGGAGTCGCTCTAGTCTGCGTTTCCGGGATTTCATGAGGCGGAGTTCAGGGGTGAACCAGGGAGCAGTGTGGGTGAATGAGACAGTTCTGGTTTTGAGAGGGGCAAGCTGATCAAGGCAGGAGGATAGTGTGGTTCAGGGAACGGTGCCGGGAAGAGACATAATTAGGCGCAGCGCAGCTGAAACAGATGCTAATCGTCTCACTCTCCGATGTATTTAATCACCAGTAGTGACAGAGGAGCGAGAGACAGCTCGGGACGAGCGACAGTCGTGCAATGGGACGGAAAGAACGGGAGATCGCAGCAAACTCCCGCGACGTGTGCTCGGAGGCAAGGCAGGAGAGCACACGGCCAAGTCCAGTCTGATTGTGTGACAATAAAGAACGTTTGAAAACGCCATTCAACTGTGTGCTGGCATCATTGTACTCCCAAGACCCACCGGATAGCAGAGAACCTGTTACAGCCATATACCTCTCTGTCTATAGAATTGAAGAGTAGACAAAGGTGAATGTTTGCAAGGGATGAGTTGAATTGCACAGGCAAGTTTCTCAAGCAAAACTAAACTGCTCCCATTTTTTGAACCCAAAGGATTACTCATTTCCAAGTCATCAAAAATAAAGTTGGATTAGTAGGGCATTGGGATACCTGCTGTATAATGCATGATGTGCAAACTGTGTGTCATCAGAATAATCATGCATTTTACCATATTTGTTAGATTGCTTAGAGCAGGGGTCTCAAACTCAATTTGGCTCGGGCCACTGCTGGTATTGTCACCAGGGCCACTTCAACGTTCAAGTACTACAAGAAAGCGCAATATTTTGGTAGATTTACATTTTTATTTTTACAATACTAACATATTTTTGCCATACTTAACAAAAAAATGCACCCATCAGTTTCTCTACATTTTTATATTAGTTTTTAACAGTGCAAATATTTTTTCCTTTTGCCCCATTTTTTTATAACTTATTGAAACATTGTACTTGAACCAACAATTGCAATCCCTGAATACATTTGTACTTTACTCTATTTCTTGCCAGACACCTGGCAGTGCTTCTTTTCACACAACTGAGCCACATTTGCCCTGATCGAGGTCACAGTAGAAACCCTGAGTACAGCTTCAAGATGGGCATCACTAAGCTTGGACCTGTACTTGCATTTATTAAAGTTCATAGTCGAGAAAAGTTTCTCACACAGATACGTATGTGCTTCCGAAAAGGCACATTACCTGACTGAACACTTTTGTCAGCTCAGGGAAGGATGGAGGTAATTCTCTCATAAATTGTCCAGTCATGTCTGCTTTTCTCTGAGCCTCTCTGGATTTAGCTTTCAGATCACTGCAAGTCAATAAGTTCCATTTGCAACATACTTGGGACACTCTCCACATCAGCTGAGAAGGGGTCTGCAAACAGCTGGAAAGTGTCACGGCGTGCCTTGAAGTCAGCGAAATGCTGATCAAACCCCTGCAGTAGGTTTTCAATAGCACAGGCATATCCATCACCACTGAATGCTGTGCCCTCATCCACAAGAGATCTGCATGTTGTGAAATGGCTGAGATTTTTTGCAGAAAGCTGAGTTTTCCACAATTTCAGTTTTGTGGAGAAGGCTTTCACATTTTCATAGACTGCTGTGACCAGCTGACCAGGGCCCTGGAGCTTCAGGTTAAGGATGTTCAGCTCCTGTGTTATGTCCACTAGGAATGCAAGGTCCATAACCCATCTTGGATCATCAAGTTCAGGAACATCCATTCTGCCATCTTCCATGAATTTCTTCACTTCTGCTCTTAACTCAAAAAATCTCTTCAGGACATTCCCCCTGCTGAGCCAGCACACCTAAGTAAAGTAAAGTACATCACCATATTTTGACTCGATTTCTTCTAACCCCTGAACTGGCGGTGCTGTAAACTCCTGGACCTGATGTAATTGATACATTTCAGGACAACAGACATGACATGTTCATACTGTATTTCAAGCATTTGCTGCACAGTGCCTGTTAGTGTATAATGCAGTCCAGAACAACTGCTGGATCTGCATTTTCCTCCTCTAACTTTCTTTGTACCAGCGCTACCAGTCCGGTTTTTTGCCCGTCATTGACGGGGCTCCATCAGTGGTAATGCCCACCAGTCTGTTCCACGGTAAACGAGCGCGCTCAATCACGTCGCACAGCTTCTGGAAAATATCCTTGGCTGTGGTGCGACCATGCATTGGACACAAACTCAGCAATTCTTCTGTCACTTCGAATTGGTCATTAATACCCCTGATGAAAATGGCTAGCTGGGCATTGTCAGTTTTGTCTGTGCTTTCGTCAAGCTCCAGAGTGTATGCAGTGAAACCTCTGGCTTTTTTCCTTGCATTTCAAGCAAGTAGCATTTCCATTAAACTCCACAAAAAATAACTTAGGTAAAGTTAGAAAGATATTCAAAGATTCCAACTTCCCGGTTCAATAAATCGTTAACGAAACGTTGCTAAAATACAAACGATACCTCCCTGTAACCATAGTGAGGTAGACAACAAGCTACAACCTTAATTTAATTAAAACGGGCCGTCTTACGGACTCCTCCGAGCTGGACAATCGGCATTGGTCTCAATGAGCGCCCGGCTGTGAGGATGAAGGCCAAGTAGAAGAACAAGACAGGGAGACAGAGGAGAAAGAGGCAGAAGACAAAGACCAAAATATGTTACTGCAAAAAGGAGCCCAACCTGAACATGGAAAGAAATGGAACAAAAAACAATGGAGAAAGTTGCCATTGGTATCAAAGTGGTTCACAATTACAGTGAATAGAAAGAAATGGCAAACAATTTTTCCACGGCACGGTTCAACAAAACTGAGGAAATCATGGACCAATGTGCTGTACAACAGTTTCCGAAAGAAGAATCCCTGTTGTACCCTTGCCTTCAAGAGCCAGCATATCAAAACTCCTCACAGCCGTAAAACTAACAGTCCATATTTAAACATCACTGCAGTTTGTACATTCCCTTCCTGTAGTGCAAAATACTTCTTCGAAAAGAAAAGGGAGCCAGTGGGAGAGACCCTGGTTAAAATCTCTATTTTACAAAGAGGAAAAATGGCACACACAAAAAGTGAAAGAAAATTCAGACCAGCAACAAACACAAGAAGAGGGAGAATTGCAAGAGCTCTTCGTAAAGGAGTAAGTAAACTCTTCTATAGTAAACTAAAAAAAACTCCCATTGCTGAGTTGATTTCAGGAAACCTAACCCGAAGTCTGAACAAAAATGTTCTCAAAGTGATCAGTTCAGAGGTTAGAAAGGGAAAAATAATCCAAGATGATGTTTTTATGGAGATGTACCTCACTCAAAATATCATGACGGAATGTGATGTCAAATTTCATAAGATGCCTGGGTACATACAGCACTTTCAAGTTGACCCCTTTGGTGTACATATGTACACTGAAACAGGAATAAGCATAGTTGTGCAACACTTGAGAAAGAAGACCCCACTGACCTTATACCTAGATGCTACAGGTAATGTTGCATCCAAAGTTCCCGGGCAGACTAAAAGACTCCTTCACTACTCTCTCACTCTTCCTGGAGGTGGTCGGAATGCACCTCCGCTCCCAGTCTGTGAAATGCTGACAAATGAACACTCTATACCACCAATCACATTCTGGCTAATGCAGTTCATCCGAAAACTGTCACAGTACACAAAACTAAGAGTACACCAGGTTGAAACGGACTACAGCTGGGCATTACTTCAAAGTGTTCTTCTGTGATTCAACAAGGAGAGCATTGTCAGCTACTTGGACAGGGCTTTTGCTACTTGTTCAAAACTGAAGACATGGAAGGAAATAAGAATGTATACAGTGCTTCACATATGCTCTGCACACGTGCTCAAAGCTGTCACTCAGTCATTTGGGAGAAAAACAGCAGACAAAGGCTTGAAGGATTTTGCAACATTTGGATTTGCCAGGTTGCAAAACACTACCTCGATGACCACAGCACTCAAAATCTTCCGCTCACTGTGTGCTGTCTTAATGGGTAAACACAACACCAATACTGTCCTGATTAATTTGAAGGCCATGCAGGATGTAATAAAGAAATGCAAGATTACCGACATGGAAGACACAGAAATGTTACAGGACAGCCCCCTGGCTCGGGAGGAAGATGATGAAGAAAGGAAAAATGCCCACACAATTGTTGGCAGATCTCCCTTCACTTCTGAATTCAAGAAAGTCTTGGAGGAGGTACGGAGAGAGCTTGAAAAAGAAGATGCCAAGACCCCACATGAAGAAAACCCATACTTCTGCCCAGGCATAGTTAATGTCCTTTTTGAGAGCTACCTAGGCATTTTTCCCATTTGGAGTGGTCTGCTGTTGGGGAACTTGAAAAGGTATGCATCTGACACAGAACAAGACACCTTTGGTCCCAATAAAACAAGGGACACAAACTGCCACGTGGAGAGATGGTTTGGTATTGTTAAACAGTCAATTCTGAAAAAGCAGAGGCAACTGATACCAGGGGCTTTTGTCAGAAAAATGTTTGGCTCTCTACAGGGAAGATACAGAGAACACATCATGTCTCATAACTTCTCTGAGCAGTTGCTTCTTAAACCCATGCTACCAAAAGACATCACTCAATCTCAGGAGGGTTGGGCAAAGAGAGACGGTGCAAAGCCCCACATTGCCAGGTGTGGGGCTTTTGGTTACATTACATTGCATGACAGTGAACCTATTGAATATTGTTGTAGTAATTGAATATTATTTTCAATAAAAATTAACTAAAATTATTCAAAATCATATTATTTCAAAATAACAGTTGTAGTACAACAAGAAGGAGCCCATTGATGTATGAAGTGATTTTGGTTATGCTACACTTATTAACAGTAAAGTTATTGATAATTCTTTCCATTAAAAATTCACTAAAATTAATCAAAATCATATTTTATCAAAATAACAGTTGTAGTACAACAAGAAGGAGCCCATTGATGTGTGAAGTGATTTTGGTTACATTACATTGAATGACAGTGAAGCTATTGAATATTGTTGTAGTAGGTATTTTCCGCATTGCACTTTGTAGACGGTCCCTGCGCTCTCGTCTCACAGCCGGCTGCTCATTGAGACCAATGCAGATTGTCCAGCTCGGAGGAGTCCGTAAGACGGCCCGTTTTAATTAAATTAAGGTTGTAGCTTGTTGTCTACCTCACTACGGTTACAGGGAGGTATCGTTTGTATTTTAGCAACGTTTCGTTAACGATTTATTGAACCGGGAAGTCCGAATCTTTCAATATCTTTCTAACTTTACCTAACCGTCCTTGCATATCAGGCAAGTAGCATTTCCATTAAACTCCACAAAAAAATATTGCAATGTCCATCTATCTTGAAACTGTCTGTGTTCATCATTCACTTTCCTTTTCGGTTTGGAAAGAGACATATTTGTTGTTCGCAGCCAAACAACTGATAAAGCCCCGCTAACCTGTTCTCTTCTTATCCAAAATTGACCAGTGATGGTAAGTGTCTGCAGCCAGTACTTGAATCAATTTCCCCTGTTTTCTTGCCGTTTCCCCTCAGTACCCTAAGAACATATCTGTGGGCTTGACAAGAGATTGTTTTTCAGAAAAATATTTGCACATTTTGTAGGGAGTATTCACCTCTGAAAACATGTTTCGTGCATTTTCAAAATCCTGCATCAAAGATTGGACATCATCATTTGATATACTGTAGAGTAGCTATCAATCACAGATGCAGTTTCATCCTTTGAAGAATCCAATGTCTTGTCCAGTAGCTCTTTGGTGCACACAATGCTTTTTTGCACATCAGTTAGGGTGGAATTTGATGCGGAGTACATTTTGGCAACAAATGAAGCTGCACAGTCACGGTGGTCTGAAAAATGAAGATCCATTGGAGTGTCCAAATCAGTTTCTGGAGTGTCCATAGCGTTAGAGCAAGATGATGTAGAAACATCCTGAAACATTACTGAAATTGACCATTTGTTCCAAATGTACCGGGTTTGCAACCTGAGTGTGTTCCCTGTTGAGATGTCTGGCATAAGAATTAAAGTTATGGTAAGTTCTTTGACAGTGGTTTTGACTACATACAATTGTATAATCCTGTCCATCTGAAATTGCATGGACTTGCCTAAGATGTCTGATAAATCCTTACTTGTTTTGAAATGATTTCTTGCACTTGGGACAAATATACATGGTGGTACAACTTACAACACTGCCTGGAGCTTTGCTATAAGTTCCACAACTTTTTGCCCAACCTGAGATGGGCATGTCATAAACATACTCAAAGAAACCATAGACTGATTCGAGTTGGGCGGAATATGTCACGTTGTAAACCCAGAAAACTTTGAACAGCTTGTCAATGGCGCATGTCAAACCCTCGTCTTGAAGACTTTGTCGTTCTTTGCAATGATGATGTCTGAGCTGTTGTTCTGGGGTGTCCTAAACACACGAGCTTGGATTGGTGGACTCCCACTGCTCCCTCAAGAGATCCCTCTAGAACAGCGTTTCCCAAACTTTTTAGGCCACGCACCCCCTTCTACACCCCGACCGGGTTCACGCACCCCCAATCCCCCACACCTTAAAAAAAAAAAAAAAAGCAACAGAGCCTATTTATAGCCGCATAAAAATCGGACCAATAAGAGAGCAGTTTGCTCGCGCGTGGCGTTTGTTTACAATATTTAGTCCACTGTTAAATATTGCAGTGTGAACACAAGGGGCAACTGCAACATTGTATCATATTAATCCCTGAATCGGAACAAAGCAAACGAACTACGGGTGTGAAAACGCCCTGAAACACTGCAACAAAGTTTCAATAAGTTTCAGTTCCACAAGGCGTCACTTTTAAAGAGCAATAAGGATGGCGAGGACACACGCACAGGCTCAGAGGCAGATTGCATCACATTTCATTTACAATTAACCATACATAGCAGTTATATTAATCTGAATCAAATTACAATAAAGTTACACATCACGACTGATCATCAGAGGTAGGGGACTGAACTGGATACAGGAATACAATTATGTAAGACAGCAAGAGGCAACACCATGCCACAGTTGCCACCAGGCAACACCATGCAAAGTACAGTATACATATTTACTGTGTAATTTGAAATTACTTAAACACAGTAAGCCACGTAAAGAACAAAGAGGCACATGCATAGGCTCAGAAACAGATATGTATAAAAAAGGAGGAGTCCATTTGAGGATTTTCACATGCAGCGCAGGTGGCTCAGCCTGCAGCAAGAGAGACAGGGAGGGAGAGAGTGAGAGATGCGAGTATTCCCAGTAACCTAGTAGCAATAATAACAATAACATTTGGCCACTGTAACAGGTTAGTGTTACCGCCGTGGATCCTGTCAGCACAAAGACGTCAGCACACACTCAAATGGCGTTTTCGTAATGTTCTTTATTATTTCTTTACTCATGCAGTTCAGGATGCTCTCGGATGTGCGCTCTCCTGCCGTGCCCCCGAGCGCACCGCCGTACAGGCGTCCGTCAGGATCGTGTCTCGTCCTGCCCGTCGCCCTGTCAGCTCCTGTCTCCTGCTTACTCCTCTCTCTCGCGCCTCCGTCCCTACTACTGTTTATATAGGGAGAGAGACAATCAAGGACCAGTTTCAGCTGCGGCTAATCAAACCTCTTCACAGCACCGTTCCCTGAACCACTACCCCCCACTCTGTCCCCTCTGCAGCTGCGCCCAACCACGCCCAGCCACCACAGCCACATACTTACATATATTAATATGACGGATGGGCCTGCATCTTTGCACAAAGCTCTCCGATGTTTGGTGCAATTGAAGACAGTTTAAGCCTCAGATCTTTCTCAACAGCATCCAGTCTTTTGCCGATATTTATTCTTCACTGCTGTCAGAGCAGAGAAACCAGCCTCACACAGATACGTTGTGGCGAAGGGCATCAAAACCCTCAAGGCTTGCTTTGCCAGGACTGGGTATGCTGGCATTGCCTTGGTCCAAAAATCCACAAGTGGCTTTCGTTTGAACTGCAACTGCAGTGCTCCATCAGATGACAGCTCAATCAGCTGCTCCTGAAATGACAGCTGTGGGACAGGGAGGGAAGCTTCAAATGGGTTGCGAATCCACGTCTGACATGTGTCCATAGGTGGGAAGTATTTCCGTAGCTGCTTGGCAAGTTGTTTGAGGTGTTCAATTATGAGACTTTTCACATGTTCACCCATGATCACGTTGTTTGCCTCCAAGAACGCGTGAAGCGTAGGAAAACACAGGAGCGTATTTCCACTCACGCTTGTCCAGAACCGTAGCTTCTTGATCATAGCTTCTATCTTGTCTTGTGTGTTGAACAAAGTAACACTGACTCCCTGCAGACTTAAATTCAGTTCATTCAGAACAGAAAAGATGTCGGCCAGATAGGTGAGCTTCGGCAGAAAGTCCTCGTCATGCAGATTGGAGGCCAAATGAAACGGGTTGTCCTCAAAAAACTGCTGAAGTTCGTGCCGCAGTTCAAAAAGCCTTGTCAACACCTTGCCGCGGGACAACCCAACGCACTTCAGTATGCAGCAGCAGTGCTTTGTGTTCGCTGCCCATCTCATTGCATAAGTGTGAACAGTCTTGAATTTAGTGGGCGCACTTTAATGAAGTTCACCAGTTTCACAGCATCTGAAAGTAGATCAGCTGGCATGTTTTTGGCTGCAAGGGCCTCTCTGTGAACACTGCAATGTAACCAGAGAATGGATGGACAGACTTTACTGATGTGAGCTATAAGCCCTGTGTGCTTCCCCGTCATCCATTTTGCCCCGTCAGTGCAGATTCCCACGCAGCGTGTCCAGTTGATCCCATTGGTCCTCATAAAGATGTCAATTAAATTGAAGATTTCTTGTACTGTTGTTCGGGTAGCAAGGGGCCGACAGAACAAAAAATCTTCCTGCACCGTGCCTTCGAAAAGGTAACGGACGTACACCAGAAGATTGGCCAGATTGGCCACATCTGTCGACTCGTCTACTTGCAGAGAGTAAAACTCACTCTTCTTCACGCAACCGACTAATGTAGCCAGGATGTCGGGATCATGTCCAACTTTTTTGCTTCTCTCTCTCCAATCATACATTACACCATCTTTTTGGCAGCTGGCAAGCACACGTCTTCGGCGATTGTGTGAGGTTGCCACTTTCTTGCTATTCTGTAACTCAGTGATTTTCAACCACTGTGCCGCAGCACACCAGTGTGCCGTGAGAGATCGCCAGGTGTGCCGCGGGAAAATGTCCAATTTCACTTAATGAGTCCAATAAAATATTATTTAGTTGTTGTTGCAAATACTTTACCATTGTTGAGCGTCTGAGCTGCAACATAGTGGCTGGCTAAGTAATAAATACTCTCCCATGCCAGTGGGTGGCAGTAGGTAGCGCAGTAATGACCGTGTTAATTTAGGACGGGAGAAGTTGCGGTGACGAGACGAACAGCGATGGTGAAATATTTGAAAAGGAAAAATGCAGACTCTGAACTGGGCCCTGGACAACGTTCTAACCCAGATGAAAAGCCTAGTAAGGATCAACACATTGAGAGACTTGTCATTAAATTGTCAGCATATATCCGGCCCTCGGTACAACGGCCGGCCAGAAAATATCATATGTTTATCATAACTGGCCCGCCACACTACAGAGGTCCGGGACGAAAAGTGGCGACATGAGCTGGCTTTTTGTGCAACATAACGAAGCATCTCACTGCGCTAAACCTCCAGCTTTAGGCCATGTCCAAACTACTCTGTTTACGTTTGGAAACACATATGTTTTGCTACGTTTACACTACGCCGGAGTTTTGGAGCCCCCTAAACGGAGGAGTTTGAAAACACCCCCGAGATTGGAGGTGTTTGAAAACTCCGGGGTTGCGTTTGAGTGTGGACGGTCGGAAACTGATGCGTTTAGAAAAAACGACATTTTCATGCTCATATTTATCCCTCCTCTCTTGCCGTAGTTAGTGCCTCGTTGTTTTTAGATTCTAATGAGAAGACACGCTGCACTAACGTTTTACTTCTTCCGTTTGGTAGCCTTGAGAGACCTTAGTCTGTAAGTATTTCTTTATGAAGCATGAAAAGATGTACGAAGATATATTCTATTCGCTCTTTTAGTATAGCATTTGTGTTGTATTAAATGCTAATCGCGGTTAGCATTTCTCCATTGGCGGTAATGTTAAAATTAGCTTATAAGCTAGCTAGTCGGACATGTTACATGATGGCTAAGCAAGAGCAGAATAGAGTGAGAGATGTGTGTTGACCACATTTATGGACCATAATCTAGTAAATGTTTACGTGTAAGTGTTGATTTTAAAGTAAATTTGATGTGAGAGAGAGATAGAGAAAAACCCGCAGCGCTGTAACTAAGTCTGAAAAATAAAACTTCTAAAATGTTCCACGAACTGTGTCTGTTTGAGTTTATAGAGGAATATTTGAGAGGAAGATCTTAAGTATCAAACACAACCTTTCATTATTAAAGACTACTTTATTACTCTGTCGTATTTTTTTTAAACTCAGCAACCAATCTACTTCCTGTTTACACCGTCACGCGCATGCCCAGTGTACGTTAATGTTCACGTGTTGCCCGTCTTCGAAGGTTGCCATGTGGATGCATATCAATTCGAAAACGCTGAAACGCCGGTGTGGACGGAGATCGTTTCTATTTGACAAATCTACTTCCAAATAGAAACGTAGTAGTATGGATGTAGCATCAGGGACGGGGACGTGTGATCACAGACATGTGTGAGGCAGTAAAAGTCTCCATGTGTTCCCGACTGCGCATTTTTCTGATAAACTGGGCGCACTTGGCACGGAGTTCACTCGGCGATTTGCCAACTTTGCAGCTCAGAAATTTTAATTTGAACTGCTCAGCAATCCATTTGCAGTTGACGTGGAAAGAGCACCTGTGGAGCTGATAGACCTCCAGTGTAATGACACTCAAGGCAAAGTATGACACTGTGGGCGCTGCACAGTTTCCAAGCGTCACCCCCGAAACGATGCCTTAAGTTAACTCCACCTACATGCTGCTCAAATACTCTGCATGTTTGGGAGCACAAACCTGTGTGAGCAGCTTTTCTCTGTGATGAAGATGAACAAAAACCCACACAGGAGTTGTCTCACTGATGCACCTTCACTCCATCTTGAGGGTTTCCACAGAACCGCAGCTCAGAAAAGGTTGAAAAACTGCTGTAACTGACCAGATATGAAGCCCGTAGTGCGTTTTTTGTAGACCCAACACATGAATGAGACTGCAGTTGTTTTTGGCTGTTTTGTAACTCCTCCAATTTCGATATTAAAAATGTGGCTTTTGACTTGCACTGGCTTTTGACTTGCACTGGCATGCTTGGTGTTCAGGTGGCATTGCCAATCTGCATTGCCAATCCAAGTGAAGCCCAGACCCAGATCATTTTCATCATATTTCATCATATTTCCTCTTTTTTTTCCCACTCTGATGCACACACTCGTTTCCTCTTTTTTTTCACCTTGACTCCGCTATGGGCCTATGTGCTCCCGATTTGTCTGTGCTATCCTTTCCTCCTTTTCGGTCCTCCTCCGTCTCATCTTTCTCTGACTCCCGCTAAATTTCTTCTCCCGGTCTCTCCCCAACGCACCTCTCTGTTTCTCTCGCCTCCGATTCCTCTCTCTCTCTCTGTCCCTCTCCTCTTTTATGACTGATAGCTTCAGATGTCCCACCTGACAGTTTCCCAGATTTCAGCCAGTTTAGCATATTTGCATGAATGTTGCTGAATGAATGAAGTTAGCTGTTAGCTGACGTTAGCTGCACAAGCTAGGCTAGCTAGTGTGTACGTAAAAGACTGGCGGCAGGAGCTGAAGTGCATTTATTTATTCAATTGTAAGTTTTTAATTTTAAATTTAAATCCTACAAAGGGAATTTTTATAATTCATGTTTTTATTTTTTGAAAAATCCCACTTACCATTTTTTAAATTATATTTAATATTAATTATTGCACCATTAGACCACCATTACATTTTTCCTCTCGCGCACCCCCTAGAGGCAGCTTGCGCACCCCTGCACCACACTTTGGGAATCCCTGACCTAGACAATTAACAAAGACACAGGTATATAGAACTAGATCTGTGGTTTAAATATACTTATACTGCTATCTAGTGGTAGAAATGGTAAACACTTTTACTCTGCGTCTCCTTTTACACGCTGTGCTCTGCCTTCACTCAAGGAACAATATGGTGGAAAAATAAATATCCGTGCAAACCACAACCACTCTGCACACACACATTGTGTTTGATTAAACTATATTGCGAACTGTATTGCGTTAAATAATGCACTGATTAATCAAAAAGTTGATTCTTGCTGTGTAATGGATAAATGAATATTAAACCACCATTTTAAGTATTCACTATCTAATGATAACATTATTCATGTTCAATATCATACTGTGTAACATTTCTACAGTAACACCTGTAGTGTGTCATAGCTTCTCAATATCAGCTGCTTATGAAAAACAATGAGACACATACAAAACGCTTTCATGGACATCTTTACAAAATGTAAAGTCAAGGTGAAAAATCGTCACGACCTCCTCAGCCAATCAGGCAGAGGCATCGTATTACCACGCCCCCACATCTGGATCTCTCTCGGTCCGTAACACCTACCCGGTGTCTCGGTCTGTCTGTCCGACATTAAAGCATGTAACCGAGCGGGTCCTCGGTGTCACTACGAAACCAAACCGTACGGCGTAACGGAGCATAACGGAGCGTAACGGAGAGTAACGGAGAAAGGTGAGTAAAGTTGTCTTTGTGCAGCGGGACTCTGGTGGACTCTGGTGGACTCTGGTTCATACCAGCGAGAAAGTGGATCTATGCACACTGTTGAAAATGAAGCGTTAGTTTTCTATCAGAGAGAAGCATGTCCCTGTTCATATGATGCGCAGTGACTCTGCAGAGACATGAAACAGAAGGTTCAACGCTTCCTAACCTGCTGCTCACTCTTTGTTGTTTTCCAAGCAGCGCTGTTGTTTTGATACAGGAGACATGAGAATGTTTGCCACAGACCCACCTCCATAAAACCAGACTCCTGGTGAAGAGAGGAGGAGCTGGAGTCTGAGCAGGAAGCTTTGGGAGTTTTCTGCATGTTGAGTGATGCAGATGCTGTCCCCCTTCTTTTTTATTATCTGTGGCTGTTATCTTTTTTATTTCATGCTGCTTGCTCCCATTTCTCCTGCAGAAGCACATGCTGCATCTGATCACAGGTGCAGGAGAAGACTGTGCTATTGGGCCTAAATGCCTGAAACATTTCCTGTCAATATAAAGCTTCATACATGTGCACGGCTCTACATCAGAGGTATTCAACAGGGGGTCCGCGACCCCTAGGTGGTCCGCGGGGGTACTGCAGGGGGTCCGCAAAACTTTTGGTTGATTAGACACATTTTTTTTTCCAAACATGAATCTGTCCATTATTTTAAT
Source organism: Anarrhichthys ocellatus (assembly GCF_004355925.1). Taxonomy (NCBI): domain Eukaryota; kingdom Metazoa; phylum Chordata; class Actinopteri; order Perciformes; family Anarhichadidae; genus Anarrhichthys; species Anarrhichthys ocellatus. The sequence continues at coordinate 120,167 of NW_022280068.1, read as the reverse complement.
AGTTCAGTATTGTATGCAAGATAACAGGTATGTTTATGCATGGCAGTGGCACTAATAGGCCATCACTCATTTTCGTTTCCAGATTTATGTTTAAAATGAAAACGTCAATTTGAATAGCTTGTATGCATGATTATCATGCAATTGACAGACAATGTTGATATTGGCATTGGTATCAGCTGACAAGGTATGTTTATAAATGGCAGTGGCGTGGCCACCCTACTCACTGTACCTTGCACATGTTTAAAATAAAAACATGAATATATGAACCTGTGTATTATTTGAATAGCTTAGTATTGAATGCACAATAACAAGGTATATTTATACATGGTACTAGGCCCAGTTTAATATAAAACAATTTTATACAATATATATAGTCGGGGGTCCCTGCTCCATCTCTCTATCAGTTTGGGGGGGTCCTTGGCCTGAAAAACGTTGAAGACCCCTACTCTACATCACACACATGTTAGACCCCCCCCCCCCATATTGCAGTTTTATATCAGTTAGGGGACAAATGATAAGGAAAAATGATCGGGGTGGGCTAAACCGTTTCACTTTCATGTATATATATATACCGTAACAAGACCCTCCCAGATAATATTATAATACCTTTCTTTAATAATAAGTAAAATAGTCAGAGCATCTTAAATCCTAACATACTGATGGAATATTAATTTCCACCAATTCGCACAGTGGAATTAAACCTTGACAAAAGTTAGAACAAAAACAATGATGAACATAAGCTTTTCCCACTGGACTAAAACCTCGCCAACACCCACCAACGTGTGGCTTTTGCCTTCAAAGGCTCAGCATTGATTCCTGGGTCAGATGACTCTGCAGTAGTCTGCTTTATTAATCGGCTCCGGCTTCGATCAGCAGTGACGGAAACATCACACGATCATTTTAGCCCATTTTTTTTCCAGTGCCATGCTATGTGACGCACTTTGAAGTCCAAGATTTTTGGACGATTATTATAATTTATCAACAAACAAAACATACAATCAATATGCCTTATCCTCAAAGCCACCAGACTCCAGTCAGACACAACAGACATTTTGTTTCAGTCAACAGAAACAAAATGAACCTCACCGAAACCGTCTACGTTAGTCCAACAATCACCAACTCTGGTTTGAGAGTTGAAAAGAGGGACTGAATAAGTAAGATACAAAAAAGAAGCACCGTAACACTTTCACTGATTACTAACCCTGTTTTCAACAGTGTTGTTGAACGTGACACGCCAGAGAAAAAAAACGACCATCGCCTTCTTTTAGTGGGTTTTTACTGTGTGTAAAAAAACCTGAATAAATGAGTCCTTCTGTCGCTTCTGAGGGACTTTGTCCTGACCCCTGGATTTCAAATAACAATTGTTATGAAATGAATAGTAAAATCTAAATCTGTGCTTAAAATAATCGCATACATAACATATCGTTCCCTACTCTCCCAAAAAGTCAGATGAATGAAAGTACATACTGTCGCTCACTTGTTTATTTCACAGGAATTATTCCACTGTCAAGTTCTAAGAGCGGTTCAAACATGTTCACACACCTCCACATGATCTGTGAGACCCGTCTGAACCTGAACACAACATGTCGTCCTCTGCTGCTCAGTTTATCCATATGTAATAAAGGGGAGAATTTCCTCGTCTAAGCTGCTTTGGAATCTGTTGGAGAGATTAGCTTCACTGAAAGACCAAGGCTTTTTGGCACACGGAGCCCGAGCTGCATGCTGCTTTGTGGAAATGAATCAGCTGCAAGGTATTTTAATGAATGCTAACTTCAGTCAGTACTTGCTAGGGTTATGGAGCTGAGGTTGTTTTTGTTCACTGGGACCTTAAAATGACAGTTACTGTTACCATCTGCTGCCTTCAGGTGCTGTTGTTTTTAACGGCCTAGAGAGATTGTTTTGTGTCTGTGATTTCCGTGCTTTTATATTTTGAAGTAAACTCTGGTCAAACCACTTCTCCCTGAAACCGAGAACCTGGCAGGTTTATGAAAGCAGCCACTCTAGTTCCCGCCGGTGTGAGAGTAAACTGTTAGCACTGAATGCTTTCACAGGAGCTAACTGCTAACTGGACTGAATATCTGCTTCATGCATTGATTCAGACCGTGTTGGTGCGCTATGGAGCTGCCAAAAATACGACTTCTTCCATCCCTCCATTGGATCTACAATTCCCATCATGCTTTGGGGGATGCAAGCAAAACGTATAATGTTGCCATGAAGACAGTGAGTTGGCTTTTGGCTACACATTGAGCTCTGTTTTTGAGCCTATATTTGTTTACAGTTGAGCATTTGTGCCATGCTGCATCAGCTACTAGCACTTCCCGTTTACTCTGGAACCACGGAAACAGACAACATTCACTGGGTCACTGGATACTGAAGAAAGTCTGATTGTTAATGTTGATTAGGAAAGATCTGAAGCTATAGGAGACATCTGATTTATTGATCTTTATGTGTGTATCACGTCTGCGTATTGAGATTTGAGTTATGTTTTCCATAAAAGGCCACTGCAGAGACATTCAGTCACCAGCTACCAACCTGTAGAGGTGTTGCAACTTGGGAAACAGGTTCAAAATCGTCTTTATTGTGCAGCATATACAATAATTGTAAATACCACTATCTAGTTGTCACACAGTGAGCATGAAGCCTTTGGGGCCCCTGAGGGTCCGGGGTTTGTAGTACGGTCTTGGTTAGAGCCAGGCTTTCCGGTGTATGTTTACCCTTTGCTTGTCTTTCATATCTCCTCCATGACTCAACAACAAGTGCTGCTGTAATGGTGGTATTGGACTATTATCTGCTCATCTGCTCGCCTCCCCCTCTTCCTTTATACATCTCAAAAATAGAAGTTATGCAGAGACATTGCTCAGTGTTCCTGGTACTAATTTAAAGGGGAGTAGCCCAGAGAAAACATCACAGGCTTTTCTCAGTTGACCTTTTGGAAAGTTGTGGCTGGGCAGGGCTGGTGTCTGGTTTTTAGTCCAGTGGCAACCTCGATATACTGTATGTATGTGAAGTTTGATCGGTGTGATTTTGAAGGTTTGCATGTTGCTATTGCGAGCCTCCTAAATCTATAATTAGAGGTTAGGCTGTTAGTCAGGCTGGTGTTTGACAAACAGAACGTCAATAAACATTTCATGGAAAAAAGCAGTGAGTATTTAGACTCCTTCCTGGTGGAGCTGTTTTTAAGGAATAGCCTTTCTGGTTTAAGTAAGTAAAGTAAATGGCCAAGTCAGTGTATTTAAATCAACCGCACTCTTTCCATCCCTTCCTGTCCTGTGAATACACACACACACACACACACACACTTCATCTGGTTTGCCTCAGGCCAATAACATGACCCAGGTGTGGGAGTTCTTTTCTGCAGTTCTGACAGCATGGAGCCCAGTTAGCTTAAGGCCTTGTTTATAGTCGCTTAAGCACCGTGGTGTGGGACTTCACAGCCGGCTCATGAGCTACGAGCACGCATAACGACATTTGTGCTCAGCGCAACTTTCATTGCAATACTTGCTAAAACGTCAGGGGGCATTGTAAAAAATAAAGGAAGTGCACCGATACCAGTATCGTAAAACTACTCAATACATCTGACAATAAATCCGATAATAAATCCGATAATAAATCCGATACATCCTTTACAGCAATGTGACGTTAACCTTGATCCCTCTGTTAATTGCTAAGAACAGAGGGATCAAGATTAGGTTTCTTTAAAAGAGGTTGGACCACAGCATGTTTAAGAGTCGATAAAATCAAGACGGCGATACAGGTTTAAAATTGCTAAAATAACTAGGAATATCCCTCCAGACATGTAAAACACGGTCTGGGGGGTTATTTGATTCTGTTTGTAAAAAAAGTTTAAAAACTGCTCACACATCTCTTGTGAGGCATCAGTAAAATTGCAGAGGGAGGGAGTGACCACCGAGTCAATTATCATTAAAATAATTGGCGGATTCAAGTGGTTTGCTAAAATTAAGTTGGAGAAGAAGGAAGTTCGTGCTTCTTTAAATAGACACAGATAGAGAAATAGACCGAGAGATAAACTATGGTGGGAAAGAAGGGCAGCTCTGCTGGAACCGAGGACAAGATGGAAAATGAATTGTGTATGTAGGACATGGGAACAAAGTCTAGTGAAATGTGAGAGAGGGAGGAAACAGGAGAGACAGGTAATGAGAGGACAGAGGCTAAGGATTAGGATTGGAATGAGATAAAATAGGATTGAGGCAGTTGTCTGAGATCAAGGGGCGAGGGCGGAACAAAGAGAGAGGAGGCAGGAAAATGAAAGGAGAAGAAGAGGTAAATGTGTTGACAGCTACAAGATAGAGAGAGGAGGGGGGAAGAGACCAGCACCTCCATATTACTGGCTGTGGCCAAAGCAGGAATGTCCTCTGGTTGCACCACAGCTGAAACATACTTTTGACCCACAGAGTTCCTGCTGACGCTGTCCCAGACAGGAAGACAACATGGCCTCCAGCTCTAACCCCCTCAGTGGCCTCACAGACAGGAGCGGGAGCTTCTTTAAGGTGAGGACTGATGGATGATTCATGTAGCTGACTTTGCAAAAAATCCCTTTGAAATATAAAACGCATCACTTCCTGTGTATCAAATGGGATTTTTCGGATATTCTGACTCAATACTTGTTTGTTTAGAACAGAAGAAAACTGTGTTGCCTCTTGTTTTCACTGTGCTCTATCGCTGTCCCTTTAGCTGTCTTTTCTTTATCTCTTTGCTGATCCGGCCGTGTTTCTTTATACTTTCACCTCTTTTCAATTTAAACAAATTGTGAGTCAAACAAAGCAACATTTATGAAACTATGATAATGAGAGCCTACCTAAATACTTGGAGCGAGCCAACTAACTTTCAAATTGTGAAAACAGGAAATGGAGTTGAACTTGTATAGCGCTGTTCTAGTCCTACGACCACTCGAAGCTAAATGTGTCTCCTCTCTGCTGCTGTGGTTATCATTCATGTCCTGCCAGGGACAAATAGTGCAAACAGTCTGTAGATGTACTTTACAGTGTGTGAAAAGTAATGAAGAAGTCAGGTGATGTATTTTAAACAGAGTTGACTAATTTGACCTTATTTTTGTTGCCTAACTTACATAACATGATTACTCTAATCAAGGCTCATGTCAAGTAAACAGTATTTGTCAGAGTAGCAGCTTGTATTTGTTCTGCTGGTTCTCATTGTTTACAAAAGGAATGCCTGATGTTAAGCTGCACACTGGAAAGAATGGCAAAATATACTATTTTGTTTTGTTTATTTTGTTTTGATTTCGAGTTCCACAACTCAAATACACATAAAGTATAAGAAAACAACAAGTCATTACTTTTGAAATGGTAATCAGCAAGTTTATGCTGATGGAAAAGGTGTTGCCTGAAGCTTTAGCTCATTACACCTTTTTACATGAATCATTATACACTTCTCATTGAATTTATACACTTAATAGATTACAAAATATGAAAAATAAAGTTGATTAAAGCCAGGGTGGGCAATGTATTTTAGATTTTTGTTTGTTACATTTGTTGAAATTCTATTTACATCTTGATGGATCAAATATAGAATAGAAATAAATCAGCTGTGACTGTCATAAGGGACGGTACACATCCAATCGTTTCCTTCTGCCCAAAAGTAATGATAGGACGGACTACATACCTACCTGTCTAACTACTTTACCTGTCTCTACCTACTTGTTTTCCAACCTACCTATCTCTACCTGTCTCTCTGTCTATGTACCTACTACATGTCAACCTACCTGCCTGTCTCTACCTACCTGTCTACTAAACTACCTGCCCCTTCAACAAGCTGCTAACTTGACAACAGTGAGTGCTAGCAATAGCCATGGAAAGTTGTTTACGTTCCTTTTGATACCCTGCTTTATGGTCTATTTGACTCTAAATGGACCATAATTTGCTAAATGAACATCATGCTGTATTGAAGAAGACTTGGAACTAGAGATTGAGACCATAAACTCATGTTTACAATGTTTACTGAGGTAATAAATCAAGTGAGAAGTAGACTCATTTTCTCATAGACTTCTATACAACCAGAGGAGTCGCCCCCTGATGGACATGAGAGAGAATGCAGGTTTAAGACAGTTCAGCATTGCTTCACTTTTCAGACGCGGAGGTTGACATCTGTATACATTTTTACCAGTGTTGCTACAGCAGCTGTTCTTTTTTCTGTCAAGATGGGGTGCTGAGTGTACATTAATGAGAAATAAAATGAACTTTTTTGATTTTAGCAAATGGCTGCAATGAAACAAAGAGTGAACAATTTAAAGGGGTCTGAATACTTTCCATACCCACTGTATGTAAAGCAGCTACAGTCTTGTGCGTTGGAAGCCCCAATAATGGTCAAGAGGAAAAGTCGTGCTCTTCATTTAAATCCCTGCAAGCACGAGACGTAAAGCTTGTGATGAGCACTGTGTCTCAGTGGAAGATCTTTCACCTGGCTGCATCTTCTTAGTTCATTCAGGTTGTTTGACAAATTCAGTGTTTTAGGCAGATGAATAAATGAAACCCACTTTCAAAGCTAAAAAAAAAAAGAGTTAGACCAGGATCAAGAATGAACTAAGAAACAAACACTGAAAGTTGTCTGGCTTTTAATTTCCTCTACCGTTCTTTTCCGTCCTCACTAACTCTGAAACCGTGTGTGTGTGTGTGTGTGTGTGTGTGTGTCAAAACCAAACATAGTTTCCCGTTGACTCCATCCATGGCTTTAACAGCAGTGCATGCAGAGAATCACTTACCTCGACACACACGCATTCACAAGTTTAAGGAGCTGAATGAACAATGCTCTGGCGTGTGTCTATGCTTGAATCACTCAGCAACATGTGTGTTCACCTTCCATTTTCTAGCTCAGGAGTCTCCATGATGTCGTTCATATAATTCAATGGCCCTCTCTTCACAGAAGGCTTCTCTCCACAGCCACATTAATAACTCTCGCTGCTGGGCTCCTCCCACTCCGTGCCCCCCCCCCCCCAATGCAGCATTCCTGTGCTGGAATTGAGGTTGGACCAGTTTCCATTCTCTGTCCAGCTGTTTCACCTGAGCTTTAAAGAGATACAGTGGTGAAATAAGGGAGGTACATATCCAGTATGTAATAATCCATAGTGTAATAATCACACTTCAATAAGAATTGGTGTGTGACTATTAAATATAACAGATTCTATAAAGTAAATTTATGAAGTAAAGTTATTGTAATAACGTCACGATTTGTTGATCTAACCAGGCAAATCCAAAATCTTTTGTTCTAAATATTACAATCAGATTAGCACTTTGTAACTCCAAAATCTCTGTCATCAGCATTCATCAGTTCTAGTAGTTTAAACTGAAACTTCTGCTGCTTTTCATTATGCTAACATGTCTCCTGTGAAAGAGATGTGAGGATGGAGGAGCCACATGAGAGATCCTTGGTTCCATAGCGCCAGTTACTGCTGACGTGCTGCACAGCTGTCAAAGCCACTGGTATGCAGAACCACTTATTGAGGAACAATTTCAGTATGTTTTGCCACATGTGGAGGTGCAGCATGTCAGGGTGCATCTGTGTTTCCTAGCTCCAAGCTCCTCTTCGTGGTGCATTTAAGGGATTTGAAGATCCTCCATCATGGCGGAGGGGGAGCGATTTCCGTGTCACCAGAGGAGAAAGAGAGGGCAGGAGGGTTCTTGCTGTCTGTCTCTCTACAGTGCTGGTCAGTTGTCTATAGACCCTTGTCACTGTCTTCACCAGGGTTCTAATTGAGCGTCCTCAGTTTGTGTTTGAAGTGTACAGTGTTAAGGGCTCCAGTAACACCGTCCACTCATGCTGTGTAGAGTGTGAGGCTTTCACAGAGCTGGCTCCACTTAGTCGTAGGAGGGGGGAGTCAGAGGGGCCTGTGGTGGCTGTGGTCTGGAGCCCAGCTGGTGGAAGACCGTTTGGACAAGGAGGCCTCCTACTGGTTGAAATGTAAACTAGTGATTCTGTATAATGCTTTGTGTTTGCACTACATGGGTAAAGCTTACCACATCTAAAGAAGCCTGATAATATCACACTGACATGCTTTCATCACCTCACATTTGTGGTCTTCATTATACTGTGCTCTGCATCCAGATGCACTGTTAGGAAGCCTACTTGATTGCACTGTTTGACCCAGATCATCAGAGTAAAGCAGCCAAATGCGAACATCTGCTCGGATGTGTTTGAGGAATTTCTGCAATGTAGGATGCAGGAATGTGGACGAGGCTGGAAAAAAACAACAACATGAGAAGCAATTAGTTGCTAGAAGTCTTAATACAGCTGAGCAGTTTTTCCACTCTATTTTTAACAAGTCCTTTTCGGAGGGGGATTCTCATATCGTATTCTCATATGCTGCATGAGCAGAAAAGGACAGGTGCACGCAGGTGTTCCAGAGGAAACAGGAAGTGAGTTTTGCTAGTTTGTCCCACTGATTTGTTCATTTCATCAACAAGGGGTCAGCACAACACAGCTTAAGAGACAATGAAGTACTTTTACCAGATGACAGCAATTTGTGTTAGATATCGCAATTCTTCTCTCATAACTCAGTCAAACCTGAGCTCAGACATCAAACACTTATTCACTCACTTCCTGAGGTTACCATTATCTCTTTAATTAATACATCTACTGCAGATTTTCATCCATGGATCACCATAGAAACCATAGAAAAAAGATGCTCCTTATAACTCCAGAGTTTGCCTGAGAATCTTTGGAACAAAGTAATCCAGTATTGTTGTCTGTACATCTGTAGATGCATTGCAAACAGGAACTTCTAATAACTAGTTCTGCATACTTTTAATGGTGTCAATTTGCCAAAATGTAATCAAATGTAGACTGAAAAAACAGGGCTGAAGTTGTAGCCCACAATGTAACTCACTGACTGGCTACATTACACTTCCTGTTCGCATTGGGCAGCAGACCACAAGAGTTTTAGGTATGCTTTGTTTCAGCGATCGTGAAACACATTCCACATCTGTCATCAGTATTTATAACGTTAGCTAAAACTAAACACAGTACAAAGACACAATCCTACATGCCATTTTTATTTTAACAGTTCACTCCGTTGACTAATTAGTGCTAAACATAGATGACACGACAACACATTATCTCCTGAAATAGTCCTGCGTGACACGGGAGGAGCAATCCGTCAAGCTTTCCTGCCAGAGTTCTGCATGTGTTTGCACACAGTACCTCTCACTCTGGATGTTGATGTGGGTCACTTCTTTGACAATGCTTTTGTCTTGATGTTTCCTTCCTAAAGGAAATGAGGTACACAGGAAACGGTTTCCCTGCCCTTTGTTCCAGATGTAGCCAGCACAGTCCCTCCGTCACTTGCTCTCTAATTTATGTTTGAGCAATGCTGTCGGTTTCCTTTACTGCTGTTCCCTCTCCTCGTCTCCTTCTTATATCCCCTCTCATTCTGTCTGCTTCCAGCTGATTGATACATTTGCATTGGAGATTGGGGAGCTGAAGAGAGAGATGGTCCAGACCTCTCCAACAGCCAACAGAGAGCCTATGGATCTACGAGGGTAAGACAGCACTTCCTCCTATCTTCAACCTGACTAGTCATGTTTTTTATTGTGTCTGAAAATCTTGATGAGCCACACCGTGTTTCACCTTCATCTTGTTCTGCGTTCTGTCGAATCTGACTTCCTTCACCAGTGTTTGTAAATACCTCTACACATTGGTACTTGTTGTCACCAGCAGATGGCAAAAGAGTTTCACTCTCTGTCTGTCTCTCTCTCTCTCTGTGTTTCTCTGCCAGGCTGGAGAGTGAGGTGAGCGGCGTTTACCTCCAGTCCCCCCACTGTGGGGGGGAGGGGGGTGAGAGGGATTCTGGATACGACTCCCTGCGAAGGAGGATGAGCGTGTTGGACAGGCTGAGTCGAACCCATCCGGTGTGGCTGCTGCTGGCCGTCAGTGAAGAGGAGGCCGGTCGTATTCTGCTCAGACAACCTCCTGGGGTGAGGGGTTACCGTCCAAATACAAGTGCTAATGCGTCTCATTTTTGATTATTGTCTAACATTGTATATTTCATAACTTTCAGGTTTTCCTGGTCAGGAAGTCAGCCGCACTGCAGAGAAAGGTTCTGTCTGTGCGTCTGAAGGAGGATCCATCAGGAACTCCAGTCAGCCACTTCCCTGTCAGAGAGAGCCAGTACAGTAAGGAACATGGGGGGGGGCTTTCAGATCATCTTAAAATTGTTTTTTAAAAAAGTAAATTCACGTGACTCAGAAGTTGTAATGGCCTGATGGATCACAGAGCTCCAGTTGTGGTCTTTCCGTTTCCCTGGTCAGCTCCTCTGATTGTGTCCAAAGTAGATTCCTGCTAGCACTTAGCTGTTATTTGAATGTGACTGTTTGGTCATGGTCACATTTGTTTGCACTTCCTCAACAGTGACATTGAACAGGTAACATGCTGTAGCTAAGCAGCTGTGTGCATGTGTGACTTTGGGAACACTTGCACTTGAAGATAGTCAAGATGTTGACATATGATGCCATACGAGAAAAACAACTATATTCTAGTGGTTAACTCTTATGATCGTATCACACGAAAAACGTCATTCATGTTGTAACTGTGCTTATCACTTCTAATAATTCAGTTCATGGAGCAGTGATGGTGCCAAATTGTGATGACACACCAGCTGTGGATTTTCCCTGCTGTAATGACAGCACACATGGGAAGGCCGTCCGCCTTTGGCCGGGTTTGTCCTTTAAATGTGGGTCAGCTGCTCTCCAGTTGGTCTCTCACACTGCCTGCTGTTTTAAAGTTAGCCATGTACCGACTGTTTGAACTAAACTTTTAACCAATACAAATCACCAGTCCTTTTAAGGCTGCTCACTAACAAGCACAGCGATGCTTAAATATCACATTGGGAAGGGTAAATGCTGTCTTTATAGTTGCTCTATGTAGAAATAAAATTATGCAAATTCATATCAGAAAACTTAGAAGTCTCAGATTAGCCAGCTCCAAAGCAAAGCAAAGGTATTGTCACTTATTGGTATTGTACAGTAAAGAGCCGATGTAGGAGTGCCTTGTTGAAACAGTGAGTGTGTTTGCTGAAGAGGGGTTTGAACCCTGCTACTAATGTCTGTACCAAATTCCACTGCTCCTCTTGGAACCAGGATCTGTACCAAATGTTGTGCCAATCAGTATAGATGTGGAGATACAGTATCTTAGAGGATAATTGAAGAATTTGACCTCCTGGTGACGCTACATAAAAAGTCACCTCATCCCTTACAAACCCTGAATATCTCTACCAAATTTCACGGCAATCCATTCCATATTGACAGTAAAAAGCAAAACTATCAACACTCTTGTGATCCCTGTCTTTTCTTTTAGTACACCAAAGCAATTAGAGTTTATCCTCTGAGGTCCTTGAACATCTGTACAAAATTTCTCAACAATTCATCCAGTATTTGAGATATTAAGTCTGGAGCAGAGTGAAGGAACTCACTTTCTTGATCATCCCCTCTTGTAATTCAGTCTGGAAACATTTCATTTGTTTGCAGCCTTTTCTCTCGAGGAATCTGGGATCAGCTTTGCAGATCTGTTTCGCCTGGTGGCCTTCTACTGTATTAGCAGGTAAACACTCCATCCATCCTATCCCCAGTTTTCTTCTGTGTCAACATACAAATATATATTTTTAAGTATTGATTAAAAATCAATCGATACAGTATCACAAAACATACTGAAGTGTATCAACATTTTCTCATTCTTTCTGATATTGTATTTCTAATCTTTATTCTCGGTCACATTTATTGTTCATCTTTCACTTAGGGATGTCCTGCCTTTCACACTCCAACTCCCAGAGGCCATTGCATCGGCTAAGACTCAGAAAGAACTGGAGGAGGTGGCTCAGCTGGGAGCAGGTAGCCTCATTGATTATTTTATTATGTCAAGTAAACAACCATGGTGGTTTTGCAAGTTTTTAGATATAAACCAGCTTCAGTTAAGCATTTTTAAGAGTTCTACAGCTTTTAGATTGGTTTCTCACTGTTCAGGGAGCCATTCATTTACATTCATTTCACACTGGCAACAAACTGCAGAGACTTAAAATCTGTCTGAGAACGGTAATCCATCAAAGTGAACATTCTGTTGAGTTTTTTTTTTTTTTTTTATCTTCAAACTTCAAGGACTGGTTCAACATTTTAGGAATTTGAATGAGAAGATTGTTAGAAGAGAAGCTTGATGTGGCTTGTGTGTCTTAATATACTGCCAGAGATGAGAGGTGATTAGCCTAGCTTAGCATAAAGACTTGAAGCAGGGGGAGGCAGCTAGCCTGGTTCTCTCTAATTATTAAATGTGCATTACCAGCACTTCTAAAGCTCCTATTAACACATGTTTTTGTTAGTTACTACATGAAAATAAATGCACAAAGTGTGATGTTGAGTTAGTTGCAGTGACTATTTGTTGACGAACAACAGCTGCCAGGTTTTCTACCAATGTGTCTGTACAGAGCCCTGTACTGAAACCTCCACACACGGACCTGGCAACCCACACTATAGCAGACTGTGAAAAGAAATGCTGGGCAGATTGTTACAATTATTTATATTCATTGAATAGTTACCAATTGTCATTTTTACATTTCTGTTTATGTACAAATTAATTCAATTCACTTTATTTATAGATCCCCAAATCACAAATCTGTACAAATACGACATCCTCTGTCCCAGGACCCTCACATCAGTACAGGAAACCCCCCCCCCCCCAAAAGAAACCTTTACAGGGAACAAAAGCTCTGTTGCTAAAATGTTAGCGCAGGAGAATTACTGATACAAACTTTCTTATCTAACTCTCGGATAGAAATTGAATAAATCTATTTGACAACATGTTGTATTATTTCTTAAACATCAAGTAAAGTGGCTAAAGTATACAAGCTTAAAACAGCAGTGTTGCACTTTAATACAGTACATTATCTTTAACCTAATGGTGCCTGTGTGCGAGAGCCACACCTGCTACAACATGCTAACATTCAGTCGACTAAGCAGGCAAACAGAGACAAAGCAGCCAGTATTTGTGTTTTCCTTCGCTGAGCATTCAGGTCCGGTTTCACAGCAGATTGAGTCACTTCATCTCTCAAAGTTATTCCAGTCTCAGCTCTGCGAATCTGCAGTGAGTCAGCTTCATACAGTAGAGCCTTCGACATAGCTCAGAGCTTATTGTGGGGGAGGAGGGAGTGGCGAGTGGAAAGCTACACTAAGTGTGAGTGCTGACATCACATAGACCTAGTGACAAACATGAAAAGCTGCTCTCCTATGTATGGATGTGGGTGTAATGTGGCTGTGTGTTTTGAGCCATACATAGAGCTGGTGGATTCCATGTCATTTCTTGGACACACAAACCCGTGGCTTGATTTAAAAAAAAATATGGAAGAGTTGAATGTTGAGAGTTGAATGTCTGTAGCCAGATTGAATAAGGTTGTTGTTGTTGTTGCTCTCGGAACATCATGTGAGGTAGTTGTTCGGAAATCCACATATGTCACATTTTTTAGTAGGTGTGTCTTTGCAGCTCTCTTCCGTTTGATGTGAAGGAATTCGAGCCAGCCTGTGGGCCTCCCATAGCTAACTTATACAGTAATTAAGGGAAACTCCCTCCTCCACAGGAACGCTTCTATTTAAAGCCTTAAAGCAGACTGTCATATTGTATGTTGTGGACTCTAGGCACGCACATGTGAAACACAAACACATGTTACAAACCGAGACAAATGAATATTGCAGTGACTTTGCAACAGATTTTCAGGGGCGTTGTTTGAGGCACTTAGTATCTCCTGTTGTTGATCATAAAAAAATCAATTTCTCATGAGAGTAGGACTTTACTTAGGTTGTAGCCAAAATAGCAGTGTGACTTACGGGATGGCAATGTTGAGTCGGTCCACCATTTTGATCCGGACTGACATTGAATCTCTTCATGTTCATGTCTCCTTGGGATGTATCGTAACTTTTCTAGCACAGTCATCACAGAGTGTACGTGGGTTGATGACTAAATGCAAAATTAATGACATTCCCATCAGCCTCAGCTGTACATCAGCTAATTAGCTAATGTTAGCATGCTTCGGCAATAAACAAAGATGAACATGGTGAACGTTACATCTGCTTAACATCAGAAATATAGCTTGGTCGATGTGAGCATGTTAGTGTTCCAATGTTAGCAGTAGCTCAAAGCACTGCTGTGCCCAAGTGCAGCCTCACAGAGCCGTTAGCATGGCTGTAGACTCGGCATGATGCAGTATAATGGGCCTTTCACGCACCACAGCACTATGAAACCCACTCTGAGCCACAAGGGCCCCGAGCAGAGGGGTGAGTTGTAACAATAAAAAGAAAGACTCTGTGATCCTGTTCTTTCTGCATGTATTTAAAACAGGTAATATGCATACATTTGGTCTGTGCAAATGAGCCTCATTGCAAAAACAAGCCAATAGACACATGCAGTGGATTTTGTAACTGAAGTTAATTTGTAAGGGATTTGTGAAAATGTCTTTTGCTCTCTGCCAGTGTTCTGCTAACTATGTTCTTGGTTTAAAGGCAACATTTATACTTTCCCACCTGGTTGTTTGCAATCCGACACATTTGTGCACATCCAATATTTTCTAACTACGCAGATGTGGATGGGTGCAGAAAATGGCGAACTTTGAGGAGCTTTGAGAATATTGGTGGTTTCCCCGCACAGGAGTTTAAAAGATCGAAGCTTTTCTTAGTCACGATTCCACGTCGGCTCGTGTCTGTGCGACCGTCCTTTATATGTATGCCTTTTTATGTTGTAGCAATGAGCCTTACTGTTTTCTGATCTGCTGCCTTTTTAATGTGCTGTTAATGCTGTTTGCTTTTAATTCATGTTAACACGTTGTCTAAAGTCGGCCATTGTTTGAACACCAGCTTTGATCTGAGAATTTATAGTATGTTCTTTTTCAGTCAAACATCACAGATAAATGTTAACATAAATTAAAGGGAACAGTCAGTTGTAGATGTGCTATTTGGAGTGGGCTGCCTGCTGTCTACTCTGCAGACAGACTCTACAGTGTCAGGTGGTCATTGTTGAAATGGGCCAGTATGAAGACCACGCACAGATTTCAGTCTCCAGACGCTGTACTATAACAGGTATGAATAACAGCTTCTTTATGGCCACAGGAATGCAAGAGTATCGTTTCCATTTTCCATTCCACGGAAACTGTCGTCACTGGGTTTATGATGCAATCCCTGCATAGATATTTTGGAGTGGCATGATTTGTTGCCTGTTCTTTTCAGTGTGGTTAAATCATTGTGTTGTATGTACATCTTCATGCTACAATATAGTATTTATTTTCAAGTTGTTACTAAAGCTGAGAGTGTTAGTGTGAGGAATGCCATGCCATATAGCTGAACGCAATGGATGGATTCAGTGGAACAGCACACAGAAACACCAAAATTAGTGCACATGTCTTCCATTTGTTCTGTCGATATAAAAAAAAGGCAGAATATCATTTAAATGAGGTTTGCGGATAACAATAGCTTCATTTAACAACGGAACATTGTCCTACAACTACTCAGTAGCGCATAGACGTAAGAGAGAGGAAAACCGAGCAGGAAGAAGGAGTGGAGGAACTGGATCTGCGTGCCGTGTGTGTGCAGTGCCCTCCCACTCTATGATTAGCATGGGCGACTCCCTCTCTCTGTCTCAGGCTGTGCACCCTGTGAATGCAAGCCAAGAGACACGGGCTGAACTCACCGCGCTTCTGCCACCAGCAAGACCAAAGACCGGCAAAGAGAAAAACTTAGGGAAACTTTAAAGAAAAGTCTGAGCTGTTGGTGAGAAGTAGTTGAGAATGCTGTTTTTGTGCTTTTTCACCTTTTTCTTTAACTGATCTTTTAATTTGAACACTCTGAGCCTTGAATTGTCCGAGGAGAGGTAGGCTATGTGTCTAGCTTTCAGATAGTTAATATGTCCGTGTCTCTATTACAGGCTTCTGGGACTCTGCCCTGTGCAGTCAGCGGCGCCCTTCCCCCCGTCCCTGTCGCCCTCTGAGCCGTACCCTCAGCCCCCAGCGAACTAACAGGAACAGGGAGGTTGAGGGGTCACGGCTGAGACACACCGGGGCTCACTGCGACAGTGCACCCCCGACCCTGCGGTCCGGCGCTCCTCCACCTTCCTTTCATCTTGAGAGAAGACATTCCAGTGGTCCTCTGTGCTTTGTCAACCCCCTGTTTCTCCAGACTCGTCGGAACCACCACCACCGCCGTGAGGACGATCCACCTTCACGTGCTGTCAAGTCCGATAACAACCTAGAGAATGCAGAGAAATCGCCCGTGAAGCCGCTCAGCAGCAGCCGAGGTAGCGAGCAGCACGTGGACAAGATCAAACTGAACGGCAAATCACGGCCACCTCCCCCTCGCCCTCCTCCCCCCCGCTCGATGCCACGCCGGCGCCCTGCTCCTCCACCGCCTGGACCTCTGGCAGCTACCACCAGACCCAAGAGCATGCCAGAGGCCGTTGCTGTGTCTACAAGACAGCAACCGTCGCTCAGCAGGCGCAAGGCTCCCGCTCGACCATCAATGGGTGCCAAGCATAGCAGCCCGTCCAAAACTGCCAGCTCACCAGTCCCTGTGCCCACAAACCCACCACCTCCAAGGCCAAAGAAGCCTGATCTGGAAGCTCACCGCTGCCACATTGCCTTGGATGATGAGACCATTGCCAAGGCTCTGTCCCGAGCCAAGCTTCCACCCTGCCAGCCTCCACCTGCCGTCCCTGCTGATGTACTACTGGAGAAGAGCGCTGGGAGTCTGTCTACTCCTAAGGAGAGGGGACGCCAGCGGCTCAGTGACATGAGCATGTCTACTTCCTCCTCTGACTCACTGGAATATTCACAGTCTCCTGGATTCTCCCTGGGCCTGGCCCCTAGTCCATCCCGACACCTTACTCATCAAGACCCAGTGGAGGACAGCAGTGAAGACGATGAGGACGGGGAAGAAGACGAGGAGGAAGACTATGGGGTCGGTCTGGAGACGGACCTAGAAATGCAACACCGTCCGTCCTTCAAAGCACGGAGGCGAATGGTTGGCGTTAGTCTGAGCGGTGGCTCCTTCATCCTCCCCAGGGCCCTGAAGGGACGCTTCCTTAAGGTGAGCGGCATGCTCAGCTCCCTCATGACCCCCGAGAGACGGGCGGTGAAAAGGATCGCTGAGCTGTCCAGGGACAAAAGCTCATATTTTGGCTCCCTGGTCCAGGACTACATCAGCTTTGTTCAGGAGAACCGAGGCTGTCACACCTCAGGGACGGATTTTCTGCAGACTCTCAGGCAGTTTATGACACAGATGAAGGCTTACCTGGGCCAGAGCTCCGAACTGGACCCCCCTATAGAGTCACTTATACCTGAGGACCAGATCGGTAAGTTGGCCAAGAAGGCTGCAACTCTTTAAAACTATTTGAGATTTGTTGTTTGCGTGGCGGGATCGTGGGTCTTGACTTGGTGAAGCTTGTGCGTCTGCATGCGTGGGCACATGTGTGTCATTTTTTAGATATCCCATCACTGACAGCATTCACTTATCTTCATGTTTTCCTTCCAGTATCATTTGAGAAGTAAAATGTCTTCAGTGCTGCTTCAGAAAAGTATTTCTGGGCGACTTGATTCATTGATGACGTTCAGTGAGTGCCCAGGCTTGTCATTGCCTTTAGACACACTATTAGAAGTTTTCCAAATTAGCCTTCCTCATTACCGGTGTTGAGTTTCAGAAATGCCAGTGTGCTGTGCCCCAACGAGTAATTCTTGGCTCTTGTTGGTTGCCATAACCTTACAGCGTAGTTGAGGCTTATTTAAAAAAAAAAGAAGCATACATTTCATTTAACTGTATGTTAATTAGGCCTGCTTGGTATTAAACCTAATGTTGGTCCTCACTGAAATGTGTCTCCGCAGCACTGAGTACTGGAAGCTGGCAGATATGTTGACTGTTTATTAAAGCAACATTTATTGAACATTTGTGATCATTGGCTTCTTTAGTTGCATGGAAAATGAAAAAGAAAACAGTACTGTTGCGTTATTGGGATTGAATCCCTCTTTCTAAATTCACAGTATCAAAGTTGTTGCTTTGTTCCATTGAGGTCATGATGATTGTAAAAAATAAAGTTTGCAGGCATGAGCAGCTCTATCAAAGGGACGTTTCATTCCAATCAGATTATTGTGCACTTGAGTATTTGCATGAATATGTAAGTGTGTCTTTGCACTCATCTCACGTCCCTTGTTCATTGTAAACAATAACAGCAAAGCCTTGTTCAGAGACGGAGCAGTGATCCGTTCTGGTTGTGCCGACAGACCACAGATACGCACATTAAATGTCACAATTTCTTTATAAAGAGACTATGGAAATAGGAATCAAGTTTTTCAATAACAGTTTGGGCTAAACTGGAATTCCAAACTATTTTAAAGGCACTATCATGAGAGAAATCTACCGGAGGCCTAATTGATAGATGGTTAGAGGTGTGTCAAAATTACAGCTATTCATTTTTCGGTGGAAAACCAAAACAAAACTGTGAGCTACGAGCAGCTAGCAGGCAGTCTGGACGACAAGCTACAATCCCACAGAATAGCTTCAAGAGAAAGGAGAAGTGGAGCCGAGCTGACGTCTGGGCTCTGAGTGTTTACAGAAAGGTTACGGCTGAAAGTCTGACATTGGGGGGAAAGAAATGTTGTGTTTGTAGTGAAAGGGGGAGCTGGAAGTCCAGACATTTTGAGTGAGGCTGTATACCTGTCTGAACACACCCTAACTCATGGCCATGGAGGAACAAACGGAGGAAGGATGGGAAGGAAAAGGAAAGCTGTTGTTTGTGGCACGTAAAACAGAAAACTGCAGAATTCTGTGTTCATTACTTCCAGTGCTTTTCTCTTATAGTGCTTGTTGGTATGTATGTTGTTGTATGTCTGTGTGTACACACTGTTTATCACAGGGTCCCCCACAGTTTATTGAAGTTGAGGAAGACTTTGAACAGGCTGTAGTCGAGAATGAGCCCAATAACAAACATTGCTCAATATACAAAGGAAGTGAGCCTTTCTGGGGGGAATCAGGAAGTCTACAGTCATAAAGTGTGTGTGTGTGTGTGTGCCTACATGCCGTGTGTCCTTAGCAGCCTCTGTGCTGCTCCTTGTGCACACATGAGGATCAGTGGGGTCTCTCCGGCCTCTGTAAACACCTCAGGCCTCCCCTTGTTCTTCACTTCAGATGTATTAGTCTTGTGCAGTAAAGAACCCTTACCTCAGGCGACCCACAACACACACACTGTGGAGGCTTTCATGCTGTAGTGTGTAAGTGCAGTACATTCACCCCGTGACTCACCATAAAGTCAGACATTTCTCCACAAGATCAGGATTCTTGTTTGTGCACGCTCGCTAGTTCATGCTGTTGCAAAGCGTGCAGTTGGTTGTGTGGAGCTCATTGCATGAACTCTGCCTGGAGGCTGGGGATGCTTGTGCGTGAATAGCTGTGTCAGTGCTGCAAGTGAACAACAAGACACAGTTGTGTAAATGCAACATGCTGTACATAGTTGAGGTAGGCAGGAGAGTATTTGAAGCCCATGTGTGTAGGTGGGAGGTACAGATGGAGTCATTGTGGAGGTCTAGCTGAATGAATGCTATACTTTTGAATAGACTTCCAAGTTGGATTCGTCACGGTCGCACTGGAGCTGAGACCCGATAAATCTCACACTCTTTAACTCTTCAAAGAACACGTAAAAACAAATATGACTGGTGAAGGTCAGACTTTGAGGTTAGTTATTTATCACTTTTGTTGCTTAAAGTTCCAGTGTGTAGCATTTAGTGGTATTTATTGGCAGAAATGTGTTAATATTCCTAACTATGTTTTCATTTGTGTTTAAATCAATCTGAAACTAAGAGTCCTCGTGTTTTTGTTAGCTTAGAATGAGCCATCTATATCTACATCTGGTCCTCTTCACAGAGTCCACCATGATACACCTCCATGTTTCTACAGCAGCCCAGAAGGGCAAAACAGACACTGGCTCTGGAGAGAGACTGTCCCGTTGTTAAGTTGAAGTGGCAGCTTGGACTTGGTGGTATGAATGCCCCTGAAGGCCACTGTCGGCGGGGGAGTAGCAGTCATCACTAAATCCTGCACACTGGTCCTTTTAAGATTGTTTCAAACCAGGAAGTGAAAGCGTTCAGATTTGATTTGCTACATTTCTATGAAATGTCTTTTTTTGTGAATGTATACCTTTCTAGAAACAGATGCTACTGGCTTGGTTTGCTCCTGTTCAGTTATGTTTGCTCAATGAGGACTTGGCCTTTTTTTTATCAAATGAAACTATATGCGACCCCTTTTCGTAGATGTACATGTCCAGCAGGAATTAAAGTCCCGGAGGCTGAGGGACACGGACAGGACGGATCGTCAGAAAATAGGAATAGGTGGTTGGTTGTTGGTGTTTTCATGGCATTTGTTGACAACAAGATTGATATGAAAGAAAGACAGTCTTCTCCCTAAATAAGCCCACGGCCTCCTCACTGTGATGCTCTGTAACTGTCCCACAGTGGAACATGATGAAGTGTACTTAGCACAGACATAGTTGTATACCATCGGCTGAGGAGATTTAGGTTCTCAGAGCTGAATATACCACTGTGATGATCTGGGCTGGGCCGTCAGCTGACTTTGTACAACGTCTTGATTGTGCTTTATATGTGTGTGTATTTATTTATATGTGATTCAATGTTCAGGTGACCAAACAGTGCTGTGTTTCTAACTTTTATAGTAGCTGACAGAGCAGTTTCAGTTTAGTGTGATGTGTCCTCGCTGGTCTCACTCAAGAGGCCATGATGCGCTTTCAGGTGCAAAAGTTTCTTTGTCATTCCTCCTTAATGATTTCTTGATCTATTGGTTTGCGATAACGTGGTGTGTGTATGTGTGTGTGTGTGCCATCTTCTACAGACCAGGTGCTAGAGAAGGCCATGCACAAGTGTGTCCTAAAGCCTCTGAGGAGTGTGATCGAGATGGCTTTACATGACTTCCAGGTAAGAGATAAGTGGAATCTTGTTCTCCGGCAGGGTTACTCTACCATCCCATTTCACAATATCATAAATTCACTAGTGCACGCTCATTAGAAAAGGATATGTTCTTAGCTTGAGAAGGATCACAATGTTCAAAAAAAAAAATCAAATCCCCAAAAGAGGCGATAAGAGACATTAAAAATAACTGTTCTTTACTGGTCGACTGGGTAAAGTAAGCATATTGGTTGGTCTGTGGCTCTCTACAGGTGAGCAGCGGAGCTTTGCAGCAGCTGAGGGAGAACCTGGCCGTGGCTAAGACCAAGAGGCCGCAAGAGTTAGGGGTGGACGGAGCCGTGCCTCCCAACCCCGAGGCTATCGAGAAGATCTGCCACAAGTTCCTAAACATGAGGAAGATGTACTCTCCCGAGAAAAAGGTGTCATTGCTGCTGCGTGTGTGTAAACTCATCTATACCATCATGCAGGATAACTCAGGTATGGAGAAGTGCTACCCTGCATGTGACAGAAAGCCTGAGAATAAAACCAATATTGCAAGGCAAGCATTTTGAACTCAAACTAATTTATTTGTATAGCCCTGCATCACAATGCGGGGCTATACAAGGGATTGTAAAGGGCTTTACAATCAGTACAGCATAAGACATCCTCTGTGCTTTGAACCTAGCATCGGAACAGCAAAAACAAAAACAAGGAAGAAATCTCAGTGAGAGCAAACAGAGGAAGTCTCCTCTTCTGAACCAGATTCTTCAGCCTTAGGTTCAGATTGTGTTTACAGCGATGACATTTGTATCTGCCTCACCGCTCTGCGTCTGCTTCCTACCAGGGAGGATGTTCGGTGCCGATGACTTCCTGCCCATGCTGACTTATGTGGTGGCTCAGTGTGACATGCCTCAGCTGGACACAGAGATCCAGTACATGATGGAGCTGCTGGACCCGTCTTTGCTGCAAGGAGAGGGTAGGTCTGCTCCATATCACTCATCCATGACCTTCTTGGTATGTAACACTTGAGAGAAAACACACAATACACCGTGAGAGGAGGGTACAAGGCCAAATATTGTACTAGCTGTTCATTTAGTACAGGGCTGGGTGTATTTAGCTTAGCTTAGAGTAGAGACTGTACGCAGGAGGAGACAGCAAACAAACTACTAAAACCTCTGAAGCTCTCAAAATAACAAGTTGTATTTTGTATAAGGAGGCATATTTGTTAACTTGTCTTGTGTCTTTGCTGGGCTATGCTAACGACATGCTAGCTTCTGCTCTGTACTCGACACACAGACATGAGATGGACATTGCTCTTCTCATCTCACCCTCAGAAAGACAGCAAATAAGTGTATTTCCCAAAAGGTTAAACGATTATTTTTAGAACTTACAGAAAGGTCTGACCCTGATAAGGACAGAGCACAAAGAAGAACCACAGAAACTCTCCTTTTACCATGTGAAAGTGCATGGGGATAAACACCGGTTTGATTTTCCTCCACTTCCACTAGTGTTGGATCTTTCCTTTCCAGTTTGAGCTGTTGTACACTGGTTCTGTGTTAGCTTTGTGGCTCAAGTTTAACTGTGTAACCTTTTGCTAAGGCTACAAATGGCTCTTACAGAATAATGGTTACACTATGTCATTAAGTCAACTTAGTAATGTTTATTGGAAGCTAGCTAACATTAGCCACTATAAGCATGGGTTCATACCAGACCCAGTGAGGCTGTAGTGTGTGGAATGTAGCATGGGTGTGTTTTCTTGCTTATGTCCCTAATCGATCACTGCAGTATAGTGAAGACAAGGCATGACTATTACTACTGCAGTATCATGATCAGCACCAGCAACATCCTCTGACTCCTAAGACAGTTCTACTATCACATGCTGCTTAAAGAAATGCTGATGTTGAAGACTTTTCTTGTGGTAGATGAAGTCATTTTGAAGTGTTTTTGGAAGTTTTGTGATTCTTACATTGGTAGCATCTAACACAGGTCTTGTACCGGGGCCTTCTCAGCTGAGTGGAGGTCACCAGGAAGCTTCTGTGAATCAGCTTGAGAAACTTAAGACGTAGGAAGGAAAGTCCTTTTGACATTGGCAGGACATTCCAGTCTGCGTTTGATTTGAATGGGCTGGAGCAGGTTCAGAGGAAAAAGGAGGCTGACTCCTCCCAGAATGAAATATTTTCCTATCAGCGTCAACCTGTCTGGCACGTAGAGTAAGCTCAAATGTACAGTATGTGGTGTGTGTCCTAGAGCTTCAGTCCTTTATGTTGTGATTCATTTCTGTTCCAATGGAGGAAGTGTTCATCTCTTGCCCATGTAATGTCCGCTGGTTTCATTTCTACATAACTAGCTCAGTTTGATTTATTTTTCTCCATCCATCCTCAAAACATTACTAACCCTAACCCTCCCCACCCACCCCCCAGGGGGCTACTACCTGACCAGCGCCTACGGAGCCATGGCCCTCATCAAGAACTTCCAGGAGGAGCAGGCAGCGCGGGTGCTGAGCTCTGAGGCCAGGAACACTCTGCACCAGTGGCACAGACGGCGAACCACCCAACGTTCAGCACCGTCTGTGGACGACTTTCAGGTATCGCGCCTGACCTGAACCCGACTTGAACATCCAGGCAGTGAGTCCAAGTTGTACCGATTCAAAACCCCCCCTCAAAAGAAACGTCACGCTCAGCATGAACGGTGCTGCATTTCGGCCCTTGTCAGTGAACGGGAATAAATCTACAATTTCTACTAATATCACAGCATGAGGACTTGGAGCCACGGTTCAGTTTTATGTTTTGTTAGAGCACCCTCTAGTGGAACATTAAAAAACTGCATGTGTTTTTTTTTTTCTTCTACAGCTATCACTGCATGTCTTTTTTCTGCATGTGCTCTTGACTCTTGACCTTCATTCATTGTGGAGATTTCCATCTGTGCCAAATGTTAACACAGGGCTTTTTGTTCCTCTCTGTAGAACTATCTCCGTGTAGCCCTGCAGGAAGTGGACACAGGCTGCACGGCCAAAACCCTGATCGTCCACCCGTACACAACCACAGAGGAGGTGTGCTCACTCTGCGCTTACAAGTTCAAGATCCCGGACCCTGACACCTTCGCACTGTTTCTGGCCACCAAGGACACTAGCCAGCAGCTGGCCCCGGACACACACCCTCAACGGATCAAAGCCGAGCTCCACGGCCGGCCCCGGGCACAGATCTTCCACTTTGTCTACAGGAGGGTCCCTAACCTCAACCTCTGTGTCCCTGCCATCATGCACAATGGAAACTGCCTTCAAGTTGAATAGATCCGGAGATTATCACAGCGTGCTGCACTTGATCCTAAACAATACTTATGCTTTGTGGTATTATGGTGGTGCTTATAGATTTTGTAGATAGTTTTGAGGACGTCAGAATGGAAACAGAAACCGAGCTGTATATTGGCATATTGATGCATAGATAAAATATCAAATATGATGCAAGGCAAATAAGGTAATTTACCTTATGAGGGACCACCAAGGGGAAGGATCAAGACTGTGGCTCAGTTTGGGTCAAAAAGAATGTGAAGTAGGTTAGGTGGTATCAGATCGTGTTTAGAGGCTGGTTTGCAGGATTTTGAGTATGTGAAGTATTATAATGGAGGTGAAAGGTTTCTTGGACAAGTATGCTAAAGCAGAGGTCATACAGTTTAATATTGCATGTTATGTAACCAACGTTTGCCTTAATTGCTGTTGTCTCGGGTCCCTTCAAAAGGAATTGAACATACTACATACAGTGTGTTGCTACTGAAAGCTTTCAGCTATCATCCAGGGATTAGTCAGCTTTCATCAAAATGACCCAGATAAAAACGTCATGCTAAAACGTTGATTTAATAAGTCAAATGAACTATTGTAAAAGTAGTTTTTTATTGCTCTTATGTATATTTTCTGCAATTGCTGGTCAATTGTAGCTTGTATGTCCGTGTAGAAATATTTTTATATTCAAATTTTCCATCACTAAAGATTTATATTCTGATTTAATATTTCTGTACAGGACTCGATAGTAGACTTGGATTTATATCTTGAAAGTCCATTTAAAACAACACTGTTTCTATAATTTGTTATGGAGAGCTCAAAGCGGACTTCTTGCTACATTATTTTTGGAAGAAGTGTCCATTTTGACAGCACAGGTCTAAACAGAAGGTTGTGATGTAGGGGAATATGTGTCTTTGTGGTTTGATGTATAAAGTCAAATGAACCATTTGTCATTGTGTTTCTTTTTCTTCTAGATACTGAATGCTCTTCTGTACAGAAATGCAGAAGAACAAAACCTGACTTGTTTCTGATTGGTCAATAATTTACGGAAGCCCTGAGAGGCAAGTGAGAGAAAAAATATGGGTGATCCATTTTTCATTTTCTGAGCTAATTAGTTTTCTCACCTGTGTTTGTGGATTAAGAACAGGTGAAAGAAAAGGTTGTGCCAGGATAATATTTCTCAGTTCTTCTCTAAAATCTTCCTCTATGAACTCAAACAAACACATTTCGTGGAAAGTTTTAGAAGTTTTATTTTTCAGACTTAACGTTAGTTACAGCGCTGCGGGTCTTGCTCTCGCTCTCGCTCTCTCATATCAAATTTACTTTAAAATCAACACTTACACATAAAGGTTTACTAGACTATGGATCATAAATGTGGTCAACACACGTCTCTCACTCGTTTCCTCGGTTTCGTTGTCTGTTCTCACTTGTAGCTCTGCTGGTGGCTTAACTATCTGTCCTACTGGAGAGCAATTACTGCTTTTGTTCCTTTACATTTTATCTGCGGACTTCACAATAGATGTACAGAACAAAATAAGCATTAATAAGGACAGGAAAGTCCTCCGTTTTGTGTCCATCACCCTCCCTAAAGCCGCTAACCGTGACTTCAGACGGCCACTCCGTAGGGCTGATAACGCCGCTGGTCACGCCGCTCTCTTATTGCTCCAATAACAGCTGCTTCCTCCGTAATAATGCAGACTTTAACTGGACAACAGCCGCTAGTAAAGAGAACAAGGATAGTAAAGGCTGTAATCAGTTCTCCATGTTAAATTAACCTGGTAGTCAATCGGTAATCAATGTTGTTTATGATTTCCGGGTAACGGTCACGTGACAGGGTATACGCAACCCCGGAGTTTTCAAACTTATCCGTCCTTGAGAGCATTTTCAAACGCCGGCGTAGTGTGGACGCTCAGTGTAAACGTAGCAAAACATATGCGTTTTCAAATGGAAACGGAGTAGTGTGGACGTGGTCTAAAAACGGGCAAAGAGGTGGATTGTAGGTGGAGTTGAGGCGGGAGGTGAACGGAGATGACGCCCACCTGTCAGAGAGAATGACAAGCATTCAGAATAACTATATAGAAATAGACAATCTTCTCTCTGATGGTCTTGTTTACTGATGAAGGTCATAGAGGATCAGTATAAATGGAGATAAGCTTAACCAAATCTATTTTGACAGGATCATTTTCTAAGGGTTTATTGTTGAGGGGCTGATGGGCACCTGTTTTCACAGATGAAAAAACTTTTTACGTGTTCTTAAATCATAATTAAAGGAGAAAACAATGTCGAAAATTTGTTGTCACTTGTCTCTCGGGGCTTCTGTAATAATCAGATGTGGATCTCCCGGATTTAGAGACCGGGATCAGGCCTCTGTGGGAGAAAAATGTATGCGTGTACAATCATATTCATTGTTTGGAATTAAGTCATGTATCTTCACAATCTCACATTTATAAAGCTATGTATGGTCACATTTCATACTTCACGCTCATAAAATCATGTAAGTTCACGTTGAGGCCTGTAGCAGTATCGCTCATGCAGTGTCGCAAAGAGACAGGATGTGGGTAAACTCTTACAAACACTTGCACACAGATTTAAATGTCTAGTTCAGGTCAGGAGGTTAGCAGATTCACAGTGAGAAAAGAGGTTGTATAGTACGAAGCCTGGAACCAAGTCAGCTGAATCCAAACAACGCACGCACCGAAATTGTCAATGTACAGATGTAAGCTGTTAAACCCTCTCCATTACAAGCTTTTAGCGGAGAAAGAGCGGTGTCAGGTGTACATCGGAATAAAGTGCAATGAACAGATAACTAGTACTTCTCATATCTCCAAAAAAACCCAAGGTCCCCTGTGTAATGGGTCGAAAGTACACCACGAATCTTGACTGGATGTAGGATGAAGAAGATGACTATCAAGGGGAAAGTTGAGAGCGGATGTGTGTGAAGAGGGGGAGCGAGGGTATAAAGTAATTTACATTTCCTTGTTTTAGTCAGTTGATTCCGGACAGCTCGGTTTACGTGTACTCTGTGTGATGCAAATAAACCTGCGTGAACTGAAGAAAATCCAATCGCTCTTGTGTTCTGTGGGTGTTCGTTACTGAGTTCCATTTAGTGAGTTTCTGTGGTATCTCACCACGAGTCAGATAGCAACCAGTCATTAAGTCAGCCGTTAGGTATCGAGTTTTAATTAATATAAGTCATAAAGTCAAAGAAGCTGATCATCGACATTGAAAATAAACCACAACATTTGACGAGCATTTTGACGAACAGTTGACGAGCCTGAGCCAGGAGGACTCCACGGGGACCGGGCCCAAGCAGGGTGACCTCTTCTCTCACAGACTGAACGCGCCTTGAGCTCAACTTAAAGGTAAGCAGAAAAACCTCTTCTAAATGTTCTGCATTGGTGGTCTATGAGGAGGAAGGGCCGACCGTGAGGGTGTGGACCTTTCCCCGGGACGTCCTAAAAAACCACAAGACAGGAACGTGTATTCAATAACAGTGTTTTGGAACCCCCCCAATTAGTCTACGTGTTGATTATAATTATCATTTAAAACTCTGACTGACATAATTCTGATTGGACTGGCACATTGTTAAAAGTTTAAAAGACAGAGAGGAATCAAATAAAGACTTGAACGGCATGGAGATTGAGTTTCTGTCAGCGGTCCAACGGTTGTTAAGTGAAACAGCTGACCTTCCTGTGTCAGCTCCTGGTACAGACATGCTCTCTGCCTCTCTCTCCATTAATACTCCTAGTAACGTATACTTTCTGGCATGTACAGGGCATGATGGCCTTCTCCCTCTCTATGTTCTTGAGCATGAATATACTTACTTTCCAATCACAAGTGACATGTTTTCTTCACGTTTTAATTCAATTTATAACATATATTTTATGTAAATAACACAATTTCCTTCAACATATTCCTGAGAGAGCCTCACGCACGTGTTGGTGTTTTTAACAGTAAATCATTGACCCTTCCATGATTACAGCCACTTCAAACTAGCGTAAAGCTTGGCTGAAAGCTTTCCTGGAACTGTTAGCGAGTTATCAAGCATCGAACTAGCCTGTCTCTGTGATAGGTAATGATATATTTGATGGCAAAAAGACTAGTTATTGTACCACTAACACACCCATGTCATTGACTTACTCTAACTCGTTTCTACCAAAGTAGACTTGTGCCAGGGAGTGGAACAAAATGATGAGTAAAAACGTGTAGTGGTTGATTTTGGAAAAAGCAGCGTCGTTGAATATGCTTGAATCTTAATATTTTACTGCTGACTTAATAACTGTATCTATCTGACAAACAGTGAGACCCCACAGGATCTCACTGCCAGGAACACCCAGAGACGACAAAAGAGATTGTCTTCACTACACGTAGGTTTATTAGCATCACACAGAGTACAAGCTAACCGAGTTGTCCCAGGATCGATGAACTTCACAATAGAAATACACACCGTTTCATACCTTTGGTCTGGTCCGGGTCTGGGTAACCTAACTGTCCCTACCCTGGGTTCCGGCATCCCTGCCTCTAGCCTACTGAATTTGTTACACATCTCTGGGTGTCTAAATGAATTACCAGTCTCCTCCCCAACAGTATCCTCCCTCTGCTATCAGCCAGGCCGCTGCCCACCCTCCGCTGACCAGATATCCCAAGTGAACAGTGAATCAACTGGCACAGCGCCCGGATGGCAAGAAAAACACATTACTGACATTCTTTCATAACATTTTGGGATGAGTTGTGCATGAGAGCAGGCCCCGAACCTCTGGTTCTTGTTTTACAAAGGATCCAGTTACAGTAATCCATCAAACCCCCCTTTATACTATATTTCCTGGTCCCTTCTAAAACCGTCATCAATGGAGACTCCACTGTTGTCTGACGGCTCCCTTTTCCACCTGGCTCGGCATCCTGTTTCACATGCACAGTCTGTGCACACACTCAAGCTGTTGTCTCTACATAAAGTGAACTTTTCTTTATCTGTGATTTAAAATTATACAATGTTTCATAGGTGCACATATACTTAGTATTTGTGATTGGAACACATTTGAACGGCGAAGACATATATCAGATTATTGATATGAATACATAAGGTTACATTCAATCCACATTTTCCGACCACAAACCAGAGCAAAGAAGGTGGAAGTTATTCAGGAATGACGATAACACGATGAGTGTTTCCATCACAGTTCACGTCTGTACATGACAATAATTGTTCTCAGTGCAACTTCTTCTGCGAGGCATTCTCCATGAAAATAAACTGAATCCTTAAAATTGACTGGGCATTGAGCGTGTGGTCGGAAAATGTATTCTTGTTATTTTAGACTGAATGAAACCTCATGTATTTGTATCAATAATCTGATATATTATCCAATCAACGATACAAAGTATACATACGCTTAAAAGCTGTTGTAACCTTTAAGTCATAGGTGAAGAAGAGCTCCCCCTCTGAGAAAAGCCTGATTGTGTGACTTTGCATGAGTCACGGTGGTTAGGAAGGCTGCAGTCAGGACGAAAGTGGATTCTTCACTGTGCCGGTTAGAGAGGAAACATGTAAATACAGTATAAAGGGGGGTTTGTTAAATGACTGTAGATAGTTTATCCAGAACAGGAACTCACCAGATGTTCACATCATTTTCATCTTAAAATGCAAGGTGTGAATGTCATACAACTTATTTTACTGTGAGCCGAGCTCGGTCTCGGTTATTAACTGTCCACTTGGAAAGATGCTCGACAAAGATTGGTGCACAGAGGCCTGGGTGATGGCAGAGTGTGGGTACCCAAGAGATTAGGCTGAAGACTAGGGACAGATGTCTCTAACGGATAAAGATGCGTGCAGGTGCCCGATGGGGTTCACATCTTCAATACATGTCTGTGGGTTCTGAGGATGTGTTTTGGGCCTACGTTTATGAAATAACAAAGTCATTCTAAATGTGATCTAACCAGCTGTTATTACAGAACACACATGCAACACAATACATGAGATCCATTTGAAATGTTCATAGACTTCAGGATCATTTTGAAGGGAAGAGTGTGTTTGTTTCCAGAGATCTGGAATTGAGGAAGACTGTCCAACCACTCAGAGAGCCTGTGACCTGAAATATCAACTAAACTATGCACGATCACCTCAGTAGCGTTTACGGGTTAAGTTTCATCTTAATTGACAGGAATTAGTCTCCCCCAGGAGAGTAACGTCACCTAATGTATTGTATTTTTAACGAATTGCATCAATGAGCTGTTTTAATGTTAATTGTAATCAATTTGACAGTATTTAAAGTTCATATTTGTTTAAATGTTGTTTAAAACAGAAAATATTTTATTAAAAATAATTGAATCAGCTAAATCAGTTGACCATTGCTATTTTTGTTATTGTGACAAATAGGTCACATTGGTTTTTCTGCAACGATTATACATTTTTATAATTACAATTACTTTTCATATATAAAGTTGATTGTGAAACATTAACACAATTTAGATGTAATGTATGACATGTTATCAAAGCATTGGAATGGTTAAAGGTGTTGAAACTTACCTTTAGTAACAACAAAAAGCTTTTTGAAATTAGCTACTTCTGCCAAATGTGCTGACCAGTTTTGCAGCCATTTTGGAAGTGATGTGTGAGCGTTGTTGCTGAATGTTTAGCATAGAGCGCCGTCATGGTCCTCAGTGACCAGCAGGGGGCAGCATAGAGACAAGTAGTCTAAAGTACTGCTGAAGGCTGCGCGCAGACGTCTTCCTGACAAGTAACGTTAGGCAGTCAGCTAGTTCCATCCGCTCGAGCCGCGGCTGGTCTCGGTGTGTCTCTGGTTCTTCTGTCCGTGTCTGTCCTGGAAACTCGTGGTTCGTCTTGGTAAGTAACGCTAGGGGCTTCATGAATAGGACGTGGGCTGCTCACACCGAGTCAACAGGATAACCGTACGCGGCACCAACGGGTATCATGTTGACTAACATTTGAACTTTACAGACGGACTCAGCCGGTCGAGTTTCTCTTTCGTTTTCTTCTCATCAGGTGAAACATGACTCATTAAGTTGAATACAGCAACATCGTACACCTGGTGTTTAACTCGATTTAAAAATGGATTGTTCATCACGAAGTCATGTTGTGGAACAGAACTCTCCTCCAGAGCAACTCTTTCACCAGCAGCAGGGAGGAACTGAGACTGTCTGTATTCAGTACACATGCAGATAATAAGACTGTGTCTTATGATTGGGATTCTACTGCTTCTGCTTTGTTTCTACCACAAAGTTTGTGTTTTGCTTTTCTCTTTTGCCATACATTGGAAATGTATTGCAGCGTTAATGTATAAATGCTGACTATGCTAATCATAAGAAAGGGACTGATGCTGAGATGAGGATTCTGTGTTCACAGTGATTTAGTGTTTTGCGCTTGTATGTGAGCAGATCATTTTAGTATTTCAAGATAATTATATAACTATCCAACTTATCTTAACTTTTTCGTTTCCTGCCCTGCTGTGTGTAGCTTGGTAAATAATGTGCTGACATGCAATGACTAATGCAGCGGTTAAAACTGTCTGACACAAGGTGACACTCCACTGGTCTCAATACAAAGGAACCTAATGACGAGGACTCCCACACAGTCTGCACTCCATGTTGGTTTATTTGCATCAATACAAGCAAACACAGTTGTAGAACAATGACACATGTCCAGGTTGGCGATCTTCTATTGAGACAGAGCTCGGGTTCTGCATGCTGAGAACAGACCCTGGGCCTTCAGCAAGTTCTGCTTTGGTCATGTGACACTCGTGGACGTTCCATGCAACTTTGCACATAATCATAAACGGCATTGATCATACATTTGTGAGCCTGCAGTGAGTGAGATCTACGTTCTTTTACAACTCCTAAGTGTATAGTAGTGTGTGATTATCCTCACACATTTTGTGATGTGTGCTCTCATACTGAGGCTTTGTGATTGATTTGTATATCTGATTAGTTGTACGAGTAAAGCAGGATTAATGCAGTCAAACAGAACATTTCTGATTTACACCGTTGAGGTATCCACCAATAATGTCCGAGGCACGCTACACCCTCGTAAATATCTTGGTATTAAAATAATGAATACATCAGTTGATTAGTCGATTTAATGTAACTATGATTGAACAAAAACTTGTATCGAGGAGAAAGTAGTGCTGGTGTGAACTGCAGATGAACTCTGATACTCTAAACGACACATCTCAGCCTGATGGGCGAGAGACGAGACAAAGAGAGAACGTAATGACGGCATCATAGAGTTTGAGCATTTGGCTGACACTTACATCGTTACATGTATTCCCATACTGTGTTGAGATGGTTCAAGGATGACTTTGATTTAATGTGTGACTTTATATCCTTTATTGAAATATAATCATGTGAGAATTACTAAATGTATGTGTAAGCAAAATTAAATAAGTAAACTAAGAGTAAACTCACTCTGATCGAAAGACGGACCGTCATCAGGGGAAAAGAGTCAGAGAGACACCCTGTTCAATAGGGCCTATGTATTGAGGCATCCTGCACCACACCATGCAGGCCGTAAAATGAGTGAAGTATAGGAGATTACTATATGGGTAAACATCAGGCACATAAGAAGTGCATTGTGTCCTTAAAGCATAAAACGCGGGAAGATACAATGAGTGCATGTTCTCGAGGTCATAAAGAAGGGGGGCAAGCTATCAGAAGCATATATCGCATGTTCCCATTACACCCCTGCTTTGAGAAAAGAGGGGTTAACGGGGAAGTTGTCTGAACGTTAAATTAAGCCCGTTGAAAGTAATGAATACTTATACTGTTTTGTTAAATGATCTGAGAAGGACCTGTTGTCTACCAAATATGGAGATGGAGAGGAGAATAAAGAGGAGGCGAGGAGAGCGGTGCGGGGCTTTTTGGGCTTGGCTCGCGGACGTGAGGACACTTTATAGAACTTTTCCGATATTCAATTTTTGTAATTCGATTATTTTACTTTTTGTAAAAACCAAATAAAACCGGCCTGTATTTTGTGCATTCCGACCAAAGTCCAGTGTTGCTCATCTCTGTTGATGCTCCACTAGACTCCTAAAGGTAAGAGTGCTCTTCCCCTGGGAAAGGCTGACAGTAAGAATGTAGATTGGACATAGAATTGAAATGTTATTACTGTTAAAACATTAAAGATAAGATAAGTGTACTAACTCGGTTGGATCAGACCGATTTCATAGCTCTGTTATGAGAATTGATAATTGTTTTTGAATTTGAGTAGACTTAGACTTTTTGATGAGAATTGATGTTGAACCTCTGCTGATGTATCACATGTGATGTTGCAGTGTTGATGATAGTGTTTAAACGCTAGCGGTTGTGTATTTTGAGAAGCAATAGGGATTTAGATTGGAACTGTAAGTTACGGGTGTTAGGGCCAGGGTCCTGAAGCTGCCCTTAATTAAAAAACCAAGCGAGGTTCCCAACCACACAGGGTTCCTCCTCCAGGGGTGACCCAAGAGAGCGGGTCCACCCTGGTGTACTTCCAGTCCTCCCACACCTATTGCACACGCGCACACATGCACACACGCACAAACACACCTAAATCCGTTGATATCCGGCTGTCGGAGAGGCCGACGTTTTTTAGTCTGAAATAAGAGATACAACGGTGGCTAGTGGTATTAAGTTATCCTGGTTGCAGCCCCTCTAAGCAGGCTAAGATGGTCTTGCGTGTAGATTTTGGGGGGTGCGTTTGATTACCTAGGTCAGAGGTTATTGGACAAGCCATCTCCCAGCGCTCCGTGTGGAGGGAGAGAGGGTATCGGTTACGCAGCAAGGCTGTACACCTTTTCAACACCATTGTTTACTTCATTTCGCTTCCACACTAATCGTGTTGTTTATTCAGGCGAGGGAAACTTCACCACAACACTATAATCAATGGAGATGAGTTTGTGTTCATCCGTTGTCTCTTTGCTGCAGACACACTTTAACTGCCTCCTTTGGTAACTAAATAAGACTCTTGCAACCAAGACAGCTGTTGCCGTTTTGTGTAGCTGAACATTAAGGTCTATTTTCTGTTTTTTACACTCACCGTCTTCTCATCTTTGCAGGAACCACTGCCTCCGTGATGGATCTCCAAAGTTCTCTGAAATCCACACTGAAGAACAAATATCAGAAACTAAATGAAGCATACTCCGAAAACTCGTTACTTCCTTCAAGACTTTGCTATCGGGGGCTCAAGCACGACTACCCGTTATCTAATTTGCACCAGCATGAGTTTAGATATGTTGACAATTCCGACCTTCATACTTGGGTTGTTTTTAACACCGTCCCGCTCGCAGATATTTTATCGTGCGACTGCAAACATAACAGCAGCAAAAGAACAGTCATCACCTTAGGAGTGTGTGGAGTTGGAAAAACCACAACGGTGCAGAGTTGTGCCCTGGAGTGGGCCGAGGGGAAAGGGTACCACGACATCCAGCTGCTGTTTCCTCTCACCTTCTGGGAGCTAAATTTGCTGAGACGTGAATTGAGCCTTATTGAACTTCTGCAGACGTTTTACCCTGAATTGAAGGGGCTTGACTTTTCCTGCCTTAATGAAAACAAGGTGTGGTTTGTCCTTGACGGACTGGATGAGTATCATCTCCCGCTAAACTTCAGCTGTCCAACTGTGAGTGATGTTTCTAAGACATCCACAGTGGATACTCTAGTGACCAGTCTGATCAGGGGGAATTTACTTCCCAGTGCACATATATGGATAACGACTCGATTTGCAGCGGCAACACTAATCCCTGGTTGCCATTTGCTGAAAGAGACTGCGCTTCAAGGGTTCAGTAATGAACAGAAGGAGCAGCTCTTCAGGACGGTAATCGGTGATGATGATCTGGCCAACAAAGCCATCGACCACGTGAAAATATCAAGGAGTCTGGACTTCCTTTGTCAGATACCTCCAATCTGCACCATCATGGCAAATGTGCTGAATGATCATCTAAAATCCGAGACTGGGTTTAAAATCAATCCCCTGAGTTTAACCCAGATTTACACAAACCTGGTCAAAGCATCCAACTCGGACATTGTTGCCAAGCTGAAAAAGCTGGCCCTGCGTCGGATGGGAAACACTCATGTAATGTACGAGCCTGATTTTTCAGAGAGTGAACTAAGTGTTGAGGAAGCGTCCACTTTCTCCAAAGAGTGTCCTCTGGTGTTGAGAGAAGAGAAGGGGCTACATGACTCCACAGTGTTTCGCTTCGGTCACTCGAGCCTTCAGGAGTTCTTTGCTGCGTCTGCTAAATTGGACGATATTGAACCAAGTCCTGTGCGGTCTGACTGCTGTCGGTATCTGGTGGACCAGGCGCTGAAGAATGCCGAGGGCAAATCGGATGTCTTCCTCCGCTTCATCTTTGGCCTCATTAAGGAGCGTGGCATGCTGGAGCCCTCTGATCCGCTGTTTGAGTACACCAAGAAGAAGATCCTGGAGAATATTCTGTCTTACAGCGCTGTGGGTCTGTTCCACTCTCTGAGGGAGTACGACAACCAGGCTTTACTAAGAGAGGTCAAGCTCTTCCTGAACTATGGCTTCTCTCCCATTCCGGATTTCACACCAACGCATTGGAAATTTATGATGCAAAGGACCAGCAATTTTGAAGGGATGAGAGAGAGTTTTCAGATGAACGTGTCCACGAGATGTGATGAAAGCCTCCTCAGTCAGCTACCAGCTGTTTTGAAATCCAAGAAAGCCATGTAAGTTTGTATTTACACCTATTTTGGGTCAACAGTTATTGTCCTACACAGACTAAAAAGTGCATGTTTCACATATGCATACCAAACATTCTTAAACAACCCTAAAACTGTAAACCTTTTATCTTATCCTAAATCCATTGCTTTGGTCTTATGTTAATATTACCCATTGATTTCTCGGATCCACCAATGTTCTCCTGTTTTTGCTCTTCTTTTTGGTAACACACCATTTTACGAGATCATTCCTACCAAGATAAGATAAAAACATCAACATAAAAAATGCATGCATATCTTCTAATCACATTTGGATTATTATATGTTTTGGAATAATTCCTCTTTCAATCGGCTTCCGTACTTCACTCAGAAGCTTTTTGATTCTCCTGTAACCTCAGTACCGACGTTCTGGAGACTCACAGGTTTACTTTGTTTAAATCAACAATACGAGGACTATGCCAAAACAAAAGAAAAAATGCCAGAGTTTATACTCTTAAGCAGTGCACTGTACGTCCAGGAGCAAGTCAGTCATAAATATGATTTTCTTCTTGTATGCTATAATTGGTGTTGTGTATTGTTTATGATAGGATAAGGCTGTTTTTCTCAAAGTCAACAAATCCCATAAAGTCTCCTTTTATCTCCTTGCAGGCTGAGATTCTCCAACCTGACAGATAAGTGTTGTCCAGCCTTAGCCTCAATCCTGAGCACAAGAGAGTCCTACCTGAGAGAGCTGGACCTCGGATACAACAGCATCAGTGACGAGGGAGTCAGGGAACTTGTGGAAGGGCTGAGCGATCCAAACTGCAGACTGAAAACAGTAAGGTTGCAAGGCTGTGCAATGACCTCGCATGCATGTGAATACCTGGCCACCGCCCTGAGACAGTCCCTGAAACTCCAAGAGTTGGATCTCAGCATGAACGAAATAGGAGATGACGGAGTGAGACATCTCGCAGATGGTTTGAGCTCTCCTGAATGCAAGATAGGGACGCTTAAGTAAGTGTTGAGAGAAAAAAACATACCTGCCCACTTTCTTCTCTTAAAATTAAATTGATCTCAAATTCTAACAATGAAAAAAGAAGCAACTCAAACTAAATGTGTTGGTTATAGACAGTCAAAATCAAATACTGTTCTACACATGCAGCATTTCTGTTATGTTGTTCTATTATTTTTTCATAGACTATCACAGTGCAACATTGAGCAGAAGGGCTGCTGTTATCTGGCCTCAGCTCTGCAGAAGAACTCCAGCAGCCTGGAAGTGTTGGATCTGAGCATCAACATGGTCAGAGACAAAGGCGCCAATGAGCTCTTTAAAAAATGTGATATATCGCAGCTCACCAAGCTGGAGTGAGTATGACCTCATAGAAGTCCACTCGCCTCATCTTGTCAACATTCATGAATAGATGTCAGTAATACGGTATCATTGCTCTTTGGCAGGATATACCACTGTGGCCTCACTGTGTTGAGCTGTGGAAGTATTGGCGAAGCTCTGAAGTTCGAAAACAGCAACCTGCTAGAACTCAATTTGAGCAACAACGACTTGAAAGATGCAGGTTTTGAGCTCATCTGCCAGGGCATGTACGCATGGTGTCGTCTAGAGAAACTCAAGTGAGGATGCCTTGCTCCAGTATTTCTCCTTTTGATTACTTGCTGACTGAAATAAAAACGCTCAGATAGAAGAATTGTCATTGCTAAACTTCAGAAAGTTGAAATGAGTGACACGATTTGTTTCTGCTTCATTCAATGCTCATGTACTGATAACTTGAAAATGTTTTTCTCTTTTTCCCCCCCTTCAGTGTTTCAAGATGTGGAATCACAGGAAAAGGTTGCATTTATTTGGCCAATGTCCTGTGTTCAGTCTCCCAGCTCTACAGCGGGTTGATGCAAAAAACAGGCTGGCAAGCAGTGGAGCTGAAAGACCTCGACCTCAGCATGAACTGCCTCGGAGACGAGGGAGTCAAAGAGTTCTCACCTGGACTGAAGAATCCCTTTAGTCATCTGAAAACTCTCAAGTAAATCTTTTAATCATTTATTTTCAAATGTTTTGCTTCATTTGGGATCAAAAGTAGTACCTTGATTTTAAGAGAAGTGCTGCCTGCGTCCTCTCTGTGTCCGTGTTCAACGTCCCTTTTCACCGTGGAGCTCCGTGCCTCGCTCCCCAGCTTCAGCGTCTGGTCTATTTCCCCTATTTAATATTTCTCTCTATTTTATCCCTTTTGAAAAGGGTTTTTGAGTTTTTTTTGAAAAGCGCTTATTAAATATATTATTATTATGTTATATCTATCAATATTATTGCCGACTCTGCTGCAAGAAAGACAAATTGCAGAATGCATGGTATGTAGACGTCACAGAGAACAACTTGGAGCGCTTACCTGAGGACGAGGCTCCTTTCACAGATGGGAGTTGATTATTTTGGCCCCATCGAGATTAAAAGTAGCTTTCTTAAAAGGTATGGAGTGCTTTTGACCTGCCTGAAGTGGCGCACTCCCTTGATACGGACTCTTGCTTTAATGTGGAGAATTGATTGTAGAGGAAGTGCTATGTCAAGTTTAAGGTCTGACACTGACGGAACCTTCATTGGAGCAAACAGAGATTTAAAGCAAAGCCTTGCTGCTGTGAATATTGTGCGAATCCTCGATTCCCGATGGGATTAAGTGGAACTTTAAGACGCCAACAGCCTCGCAGTGATTTGAGTTATATTGAACAACTATTAATTCTTACTGTCCGGAACCTGTTGCTCTATGCTGCCATCACCTAGCCAGTTAGATGGAAGTCCCCAATTAAATCCTTTTTAAAACGTTATTCTTCATTACACAAATGTTATGTTAAAAGAGCAGTATGCTGTAACCTGATTTATGTTCCATTTCAGCCTGAGTCACTGCAGCCTGACTGATGACTGCTGTGCAGAGCTTGCATCAGGACTTGCTTCAAAGGAGAGCGTTATCGGTGAGCTGGACCTGTCGGGCAATGATCTTCAAGATAAGGGAGTGAAGAAACTCTGTGTGGGACTCAGGAGCCCTCAGAGTAAACTGGAGAAATTGTCGTAAGTTTTTGTTTATTCAGTACTTTTCAAAGAAATCCCACAATGGGTCCAAATATTTCAGTCTTTATACCTCTAAAAGACATTTTGTGAAATTGCAACATATCTTGTTTGTGATCTCACCAGATGTATTATTTCTATGCTGAGATCTTTCTTGCAAGAAGGAGCAGGATACAGTTATGCGTCTCGTGGCTGCTCAGAGATCTGTCTCTGTTCTTTATACACAGTGATAAACAAGCTTCATAACAAAGTATGGTGAGGGTTGGTACCAGGTTGAACCAGTCCTCCTTTAGCTTCCTCTGAAACAAACGTCAATGTTATCTGTCTTCAAAGACATCCTGTGGACTGCAAGGTCACGGCTATAATGAAACAGCTGCACTGTCTGTTTCTCAGTTATCAAGCATCATGAAAAAGTACAAGTATTATGCATATATCATTCTGTATTTTTCCAACAGATACCCAGCCATATGGAATAGTCTGTGTTTGAAAGGCTCTATAACTTTACAGTCAATGTTTTGATCCATATTGTCATGCTAACTGAACAATGGTTCATTGTATAATAACCACATGATACATTGACTATGATAGGTTATTTCCAGGTAGTGTATGGGTAAAGTGAGCTGTACTTCTGTTTCTCTCCAGACTGAGGACCTGTGGCTTGAGCTCGAGGAGCATTCAGTTCCTGACCGCTGCCCTGAAGTCAAACCCCCAACATCTGGAAGAGCTGCATCTGATGGGCAACAATCTGGAAGACTCAGGAGTCAGAGTGCTTCTGGAACTAACAAATAACCAGAAATACTGCCTGCGTACAATAGAGTGAGTACTGTTATCGTTAATGACAATAGTAGTTCACAGCTAACTGTCTCACTTCTGTATCCTTTCTCCTTAACACAGTCGTTATGAAGCAGTAAAATAGGCTTGTGTGTGTGTGTGTGTGTATGTATGTATATATGTATATGTATGTATGTATATATGTATATACATATACATGTATATGTGTGTATGTATGTATATATGTATATACATATACATGTATATGTGTGTATGTATGTATATATGTATATGTGTATATATGTGTATATATATATGTGTATATATATATGTGTATATATATATATATATGTGTGTATATATATATATATGTGTGTATATATATATATATGTGTATATATATATGTATGTGTATATATATATGTATGTGTATATATATATGTATGTGTATATATATATGTGTGTATATATATATGTGTGTATATATATATATGTGTGTATATATATATATGTGTGTATATATATATATGTGTGTATGTGTGTATATATATATATATATGTGTATATATATATATATGTGTATATATATAT
>NW_022280068.1:32779-62779 GCF_004355925.1 Anarrhichthys ocellatus | reverse complement strand
ACCAATGCTGAAAAGACTTCAGCCAAGATACACAATGTTACACAAAGAGCTCCTCCTGCAAGCCTCCTCGATCCTCGAGATGCATTTTAGTTCTGAGGTGGATTCGTCTTTTTTACTCATGAAGGTTATGAATGACCTGGAAGTGGCACCCTAAAGGCTAAGGAAAGGTGCTTCAATGCTTCCTGTGACTCTCTGGTAGAAGTGGAATCCAAGTTATTTGTGTCGGTCATGAAATGAAACGTTTCAAATGGAGAGTCTGCTGGTTTGCGTTGCAACCAAAGTGGTGATTTTACTGATGAGCACAACTTCAGAGGGAGCTGACGAGTGTAAAAGCGTGAAGCTCTTTGGTCAGAACAATAACTTGCATAATGGTGGACGACTAGATCAGAGAGGGATGAAAGCAGGTCCCTTAGCTAATATGTGTATGTTTGAGATGGGAGATTGAAAAATCAAGAAATGATGGATGACTAAAAGAGAGCGATGATTAGAAAGATAATGTATGAGGTGTGTGGAATCTAAATGAAAGGAGGTTGAATGGACTCGTGGGGGACTGTTGGTGGTGGGATTTGGATTCTGATGGTTATGGTAGTTTGTTTTGTTCAGTGGCCCATTGTTCTTTGTTGGCGAGCTTTCTGTGTGTCTCTGTGAGGATGAAGTTTCTCTCTTACATGGTTTTGATTCCGGACATACTGTGGATGTAATGGGTGCTGATGTACTGTGGGAGTCTGTATGCCATTTGTATTGCTTTGGCTTGGATGGTGTTGATCTGATGTACAGTATGTTTGGCTAACCTTGAGGATGATTTCAGGTGATGCTTGAAATGATGTTGTAGAAGGGTAATGGTATTTGGAGTTTATTGTCTCGTAGAGTAATCCGTTGTGCCACATTTGATCAAATGCTTTATCAATGTTTAAGAATTGTATCGGGGGTGGATTTGTTTTTGTGGGAGGTTTCTTGATTATATTTGAGGGTTTTGCTTTGATGTGTTAGTTGGCCCTGGTCTGACCGCTCCTTTCACTAAAGGCTTAATATTTACTGAAGAAGATACAAAAACATGATTATCTTTATTTCATGAACATTTTTCCTTTGACCAAAAT
Source organism: Anarrhichthys ocellatus (assembly GCF_004355925.1). NCBI lineage: Eukaryota > Metazoa > Chordata > Actinopteri > Perciformes > Anarhichadidae > Anarrhichthys > Anarrhichthys ocellatus. The sequence continues at coordinate 61,682 of NW_022280068.1, read as the reverse complement.
GGATTAATTAATATTACAAACAAGAAACTTATGCAGTTCACAAAATCACACAACAACACACTGTCTAATAAAGAACAATGTTACGCCCCTGTTTTGCCAAGCAAACTCATCGACGGGAAAACATGATGCGTTTCAACACATAGAAGTGAATCATGCCTCTGTGAATGTGTGTAAATGAACATAGAAATATCATGTGTGCACCCCTGGTTGCGCTACTAAAATGGTGAAGGAAATAAGGATAATAGCATCGTTCATTAACTACTTAGCGAGAATGGAAGGGAGCAGGGAATATGTGGTATATATGTGTGCGTTTCTTTGAACATTAAATCATTGAACACCGTCTTCTGCCTCCTCATCTGCCTGTTCTGCATTTGGGTTCAGTCCTGAATTTACAAACATGGACACAGCTGCTGAATTTCAGAAGGTAATACTAGATAATATTAACAGCCTTCTGCACTGCAGCAACAACAACTATAATGCTGTGGAAAAGATGACATCTCCAACTAGATCTCTCTGTGAGGTTTCTTCCAGGCTTTGGCTAGAAAAGTCTATCTAGGAACAAAGAGCTCCTGGGAACCACGCTATCCTCCACTCTGCTTCCCAGTCTGCCAGCCTCCAGCCAGGACCGCGGTAGACTAGACTCCAGCCTCCTAGCTACCACCATCCTTGCCACGAAAATGCTGTTCTTTAGCCTGCTCCTTAACCTGCAGGCATCCAGCGTGCTAGCTGCCAGTCTGCTTTTGGCCGGCTGGCGCCCGTCCCATTAGTATTTCAAAAAGTCATGAAAAAGCCATGGTATATTATTTTTAATAAGTCAGTGCACAGTACAGTATGTTGGATAAGGACGTAAAAAGTCATGGAAAAGTTTCTCAAAAATGTCGTAGTATAGCGTGTTGAAAATATTTATGAAAGAATGATAGTAAAGCATGTCAAAAAAGTCATAAAAAGCCATAGAATAGTTTGTTAAAAAAAGTTATAAAAAGTCATAATATAGTTTGTCAGAAAAGTAATGAAAAGTCATAATATAGTAAGCTTGAAAAAGTCCTGAAAAAGCCAAAGTACTGTATGTCAAACGTGTCTTAAAAAGTTTTTTTATAGTACTTCATAAAAAAAAGCCAAAGTTTTTAATGTCAAATACATGTCTTAAAAAGCAATGATATAGTCTGTCTAATGGTAAAAATATGCATTTGAACTTTGTGTCCTCGATGTGAACTCGAAAATGTACGTGTCATCTATTGAGGAAAATGGCTACTGGAAAAGTAGCAAATCTACTTGCAAAGTGGCAAGAACAACTTGTTCCTTACATGGAGTAAAGAAAGTGCAGACTAAGCAGTAATCAGAACTGGTGGTTGAAACACCTCATGTTACCTTGAATGTATCGAAGCTGTGAAGTCAGCTGGATGCAGCAGACAAGTGGGTGCTGCACTTTTGAGAAATAACTTGTCGCTGTATAAATAAAGGAGCCTGTGTGTTACATATTTTGAAGCATTCACACAGTACTGAATATGTAGCTGTTGTGTTTTCTTCCCTCTTGCAAGAGAATAAACGGACAAAGACAACTTTGAATCTTGTTAAGACTTTATTATTGATTTGTGAACAAAAACTCTCCACCACCAGTATCTGGACTCCAGGGGGATTCTGCCTTATCTGACCTCAGCATCACTACCCTCGGTTGTATTACTTTGAGTGTCCAATCGCCAAAGACTTTGCACTATTCATTTTATATGCATGTATAATAAATCATTGTTAAATTCTAATGAAGTCTCTCCTGATTGAAATATAGTATGTAAAAAAGTATAGGATGTCGAAATTAATCAAAAAATTAATTTTATAGCATGTCAAAAAAAGTAAACAAAGTTATAGTATAGCACTTCAAAAAAAAAGTAATAAAGTCACAGTATAGTCTTTCAAAAAAGGCACAGTATAGTATGTAAAATAAAGAAAAGATCATAGTATTTTATGTTAGTTATCGTATACCATGTAAAAAAGTCATACAAATCCCTAGTATAGTTTGTCAAAGGAGTTTTAAAAAGTCTTTAAAGTATGTTCAAATAGTCATAAAACGACATAGTATATTATGTCGAAAAAGTTATTTAAAAAAATCATAGTACATCATGTCAAGAATGTCATCATACAGTATGTTAAAAAGTCATAAAAAGCAATAGCATAGTGCGCTGAACGGGTAATAAAAAAGTCAAAGTATAGCATGTCAAAAAGTCTTAAAAAGTCACAGTACAGTACTTTGAAAAAGTCATAAAAATGTTGTATAGTGTGTCGAAAAAAAAAACTGTCTTGTATAGTAAGTCTTGGTATAGTAGTATTTTTAATTTTCATTAGGGAACAGAAAAATAGGGTACAGAGGTACAAGTAAATTGGATCAGTTTAACAATAACGAGATGAAACCGTTGAAAGCACCAGCAGTGTCAGCCCTTCCTGGGGTAGCTGAACTTATTTGGGGTGAGTCCTAACATGTTAGCAATCTACAACTGCTTCATAGAAAGTATTACTATTCCATGATACATAGCAATCACTAATCATCCAGAAAAAAACGAGTTTACACAATGTTGTCAGTGTATGTTCTATGGAGAAGCAACGCCTTCAAGTGGTTCACCTCTGACCAAGGTGCTGCCCGAGGAACAGAACAAAAAAGAGTCTAACAACAACCCCTTGTTTATTAAACGCTGGGCCTCTTTCTGGACTAACCCTCCAATGGCTTGATACATTTTAGTAGTTTTAATTATTTATTATATTATTATTTTTTACAGAATCGTTTTGGATATAATGTATTCTATTGTGTCAGCAGGATTATTGCAGGGAGCTCTCAGTTTATATGAGTAGCTGGTTTGGTTTTTTCTAGAGTAGTATCATTGTTATTGGGGCACATTTTACAGTTTGTAAAATGTCCAAACTCAGGAAAAAGAGAATGAATAAAAGTGTTTATATTTGGGACAAACACCTAACCTCCATAGCAGCTCAAAGTCAAAAAAAAGAGTGACAGAAAAGGACAAACCGATTTTGCAAAAAAATTGTGTTCAGGATGCTAAATGGGCCAGTACTTTAGTTTTAGCTGAGGCCCAGAATCCAGACTGCACATTTTCTGTTGCTTGGCTCTGAAGATGTGAAAAAGTGATGTCATGGTTAAGCCCTGTCTGCTAAAAATTATGTTACCATTCAACAAAACTGCATTGTGAATTACTTTAGGAGGGAAACATATTTTGTCGTGGATTCTATTTCCTTTTGATGTTTCACAAATAAGTGATTCTCAGGAGGTCAGGGGGTTGGATAGGTCAGAAAGCACAGGGCTTAAACCGGGGGATTGCTGGTTGTGTCTTGTGTAAATGTAGTTGTTTTGTGGCATTTTTGTCCTGTTTCAATATCCTAGTTATTTTAAGCCAAACCGTTTTTACCAAACCTAACAAAGTAGTTTTGTTGCCTATAAAGCTAAGAAAGTATTTTTGTAGCATTTTCAAACTGTTCGGTTCGGAGGAAAATACAATTCCTTCGAAATGTAATTGAGTGTGCAGTTTAGTTGCATGGGAAGTCATTTTGGAGGAGACAGTTTCCATTTGTCTCTTAGTGTAATACAACAGGAAGATAGCATGCTGTTACAATAATTCACTTCATGTTACTTTTGAGTACAGATTTGAGCTTAAATTCAGCTTGGCCTGTGCATATATCAGCAAATGATCTCTACCTCTTTAACATCCTCTTTATTGTTCGTCTCATGCTGCTGCTTTATCTTGTCTTCACCTTCTCTCTTCTTTCTCTCCTCTTCCTCGTCTTCCTTTGTACCTCCCTCTAGTTCTCCTTCCCTCTCCTCCTCCATCATTGTCCTCCTTCTGTCTCGCAGGGCACAGGGCAGACAGTTTACCAGGAAGAGGACAGCAGAGAGACAGAGCAGAGCCAGAACAGCACCCACACCCATCTCCAGCTCTCTAGCTCCCTGTCCTTCATCTTCCTCCTCCCGCTTTCCGTCTTTCTCCTGGCTAGGGGAGAAGTACACAGCGCCCTCCTCCTGGCTGGGCATCAGCACAGCTCTTTCCAGATTGTTCCGACTGACCATCTCTCCGTACCCCACCTGGTTCCAATGTCTCTCAGGTCTCTTCCCACTGATTTTGTCATAGTAGTCACTGTTTACGTTCTCACTTTCATCTTCGTCAAAGTTCGATGCATAGATATCGCTGTCTGATTCACCCAGCGTGCCTGAAATGTCAAACTCAAACTTCTCCCGCTCATCATCCTTGTCCCCTGCTGGCTGCAGGAAGCCCAGGTCTAGGTTGACTCTTATCCAACCAGATCCTCTTGCCAGCCTCCTTGTCCCGCCGCCTCCTCCATTGTTCGTCCAATCCCTGTGTCCTTCACTGATAGAGTTGGAGGTGATTGGCTGGTCAGCGCAGGTTGAAACCAGAAGTTCTGCAGGCAGTAAAGGCCCGCCTCCATCCCCCTGGGCTAAGATGCGTGGGCTGGAACCGGGCACCACAACAACCACCGTCTCAGCCAATGACGAGAGACGTAGGAAAAAGGGAAGGTCGCTAAAGGAGGAGAGGAGGGAGGCGGTGTCGTCACTGAACTGGACCCACACACTGATGGAAGCCTCCTGGAGAGACACAACAGGATATGAATGGAACTAAAATTAGGTCTGACAAGTCTTCTTAACTGTTTCACATTGTTACTTTAAATAAGTTAGCTAGGTGTTTTCAACAATAAAGTGCAAATTCTTTAATAGTGGCCTTAATTTACTTCACAGAGGACCAGGCCTTTATTAATAATGTACCCTGTTTTTATAAGCATTTTTGGTCAGATTTTTGTAGAAGCCTCCATGGTTTCTGATCTGTTTTTTTGTTTTAATTTATACAAACTCAACACTTCCTTCACAATTAACTGTTGTCTTGATAAATAAAAAACAAACTATTAACCAGACATGTCGTTCTACCTTACCATTTTTTGTTCAGTGCTCAGCTACTGTCAATGAAACGCAACACTTCCTGCACAGATGTTTCATATTAATAGTCTTCAACTGACTTTAAATGCTATTATCTGAACACTTGCTTTGATTGGGAATTCAAAGTGCCTTCCCAAGGTAAATGGATGGTATAGCGCCTTTTTTAGTCTTCCAACCACTCAATACACTACATGTCATTCATCCATTCACACCCATTCACACACTGATGACAGGGGCTACCAAGGTCTGATTGACAGATGACCCTCTCTACCTCTGAGCCACAGACGCCCAAATCAATTATCATAAATCGCCTTTCAGTCACCTGGTGATGGTTGTACAGGATGTTGTAGGCAGTTACTGTTGCTGTTACAATGGAAGCGTGGGTTGGGTTAGCTGTGACTGACATGCCAAGACCGCTGACAACCTGCACAGACAGGTCCCCAGGAGTAACGGGGTCAGAGGTCACAGTGATGTCACATCTGCCCAGCACGCCATCCCACTGCTCAGAGACGACCTGAGAGAAAGAGACAGTGGATAAAGATGATAATGATGATGCTCAGTAGGTGAAGATGTTCAAAGGGAATTGATGTACAACTATCACCTACATGGAGTGATGTCTTTCCTGGTTGTAAACCAATCAGGTTGTTCTGGGCGCCAAGGGAAGCCACTCGAGGGTCCTCGACTCTCAGCCAGTTACGGACCAGCTCTGTAACATCCACGAACCAATCAGATGAGCCCAGGAGGTGTGTGGTTCTGCTATAAGAATCCTGAGCTGTAAACTGAGTCAGAACCTGAATGGAGGAGCGTTGATAAACTGGTACACACCTGAAGAGACAGGACACACATGAAGAGCTAAATGCCTTATGTTATCGGAGTGTGTCTGTGAGATAATACACAGATGCATAGGATCATGCTTGTGTCACAATCCATCAGAAAATCCATCACAAGTCAAACATATTAAGCTTCGATCTCAGACTCAGGTTTCCTGTGACGTTTCTGACCTCTAGTAGCGCTATGGAGCAGTTTTCCTACGAGTGGGTCTTGACTTTGTTGCACATGCACAAAAGGGTGGACTTTCCCGCACAGATAAACATGGGTGATAAGATACACTTTCCTGTAAATGCTTTCACACTATGCAATTGATCGACAGGGGTCAGTATTTCAAAATGATAACACAAGATTATATTGGTTGGATTGGATTAAACTCGGATCTGATCTGAAAACTGGGTATATACAGATCCAAGGAATCCTGATCCTGAAGATTTTAATTTAAGATTTGGTGATCCAATCCTACCTTTAATCCGGACAAAAATCCACATTTGGGTATTTCAAAATTTAAGCCAGAGATCTGGATCAATTTAATGGCAAACTTCAGGATCATTTGGATCCCTCCTCAGACAAATAGCTTAGGCTTCTCTTCTCCTAAATATTTTGACCCAAAATGGTCATTACATTTAAACTTTGTTAATAATTAGTTATAATTATCAAAAAAGAATATGCCTTTCAAATGTGAATGTGTTTTAGTTCTAGTTTGAAATGTGGTCAGGCCACATTTCTTGATTATCTTGTCTATTTCCATATCCACCAACTAAACTGTATTGGCAGTCTTGGTCTTGGTCTCTAAGAAATCACAACGGTGATAACAGGAGAATTGATTCAGCACACTCACCACAGGACCACAAAGAGATTAAGGTGAGACATCACAAATTCATACACAGTCAACACTGTAGTGTAGAAGGCTCAGTGTCATGGCTGTTCCTTTATATCTATTTGTGATGGCCTTTCTTTTAAACCCTCTTTGGAGAAGAGTTACAAAAACGAGTGATTGCTCTGTTGCATAAGAGGCTAAATAAACCACAGTAAAGACACAATGGGGCTGTCTCCTACCCTGTCTTTGTGAAGTGGTTCCAGCCATCGATGGCGTTGAGAACAGGGTCTGCCAAGGACACTCGCAGGGGCACTGAAGGAGCCCACACCTCCACACACACAGAGCCACGAAGCGCACCCAGTAGAAACTCCACCACTGCACAGGTGTTACCCAACCCTGATTCGCTGCCATCCACAAAGAGGGTTGAGCAATCACTGGACACCTGTGGTTATGAAGGACACATACAGAAGACAATTGGAGAAGACTATTAAATTAAAGGACAATTAAAGGACAATAGTACAGTCAGTACATGTAGTACATTCAGTATACCTTTTGTTTTGTTCTAATTGAATGTTAAAATGTAATGATATCACTTATTTAAAGTCCAGTAATCAATATAATTATATCATCAATTAGTTAAATGTGTAATGTGAAAGATGTTGCTTGTAGTAACGAACCCACAGAGAACTATCACCAACTCTGTATTTCCCTTCGCCTCTACGGCGTTTTTTTAAAGCCTCTCTCAGGTTATTGTTTTGGTTTCACAGACAGCAGCAGCAGGCAGCTGTTTTTTTAGTGGTCATTTAGCAGCTAAAAAGCCAAATATTTTGAAGTGGATTTTGGACTTACATCCATTAGATGGACCCAAACATGACTCCAAATGAATAATAATATTGCTCTGTGTCTGCTGGATGTGAAAATAAGCTGTTTGCTGAAACATTAGCGATAACAACTTCATGAGGCAATAATATCTCAGCTTACTGAATATTTAACTTTTAGGTTAAATAAAAAAATGAAAAAGACTACTTAAAAAAAACTTTCAAACACCCAGATGTCAGGAGACCAAATATCAGTTTAGCACAAATAACCACATCATTGAACATGGTATGAGTTCTACCAACCTTGGTATAACCTTAACAGCATTAGGGAGATTCAACATGGCAGTGCATACATTAAAACACACTTTATAATTTCCAAATAAAATCAGCCCATTGCGCTGTAGTTACTGAGTAATCTAGCTATATCCGCTGGGACAAACTTCCAACAGAATCTTTCCATGAATGGGGTAAGGGTTGGCATGAAGTATACAGCGCTCTGAGTGGTCAGAGGACTTGGCGCTATATAAAAGCAAGTCCATTTACCATTTACCATAATTGTCTGTTATGACCCGTTGTATACAGCTACAGATAAAACATAATTATTTTTCAGGTATTTTCTATACTTTGAGTCAACCTTCTTTGGAGTTTTTGGGGAAACATTACAATAGTTAAATGTAAATGTCAATCATTTAACTGTTCATCAAAAGTTGTGTCAAATTGGAGTTCTCCATTTCTTTTATAATTTTCCCTTCACTTAAAGCATCCAGTGACTTAAACGTTATATCAATCATTACATACATACAGGTACATACAGGTACATCATACTGTATATGAAATTTGACCTCTGCACTGAAACCATTCTCAGCATTGAGCAGCAGTGGGCTGCGGTAAAGCGCCAGGGAGCAACTTGAGGTTCTTGTTCAAGGACATTTCTACATACAGACAGTAGGAGATTGAACCGCCAACCTTGTTGTTAAAGGTTCTACCCACTGAGCTATAACCGCCCCAGAAATGACCACTTAGAGTAACTTCTAATCACATTATAATGCATTATAACAGTAATTATAATATATTCTAAAATTATCATAATGCATTACAACTATGATAAGTACGTATAATACACTATGATCTTTGCAAGAAAAACAAAATGTCAGTGAGTGACCTGCAATTATGAGGTATTATTCTTATTCTTCTGAATCTGGGTAACACAATTAACGAGCAAACCTGTACTTTGTAAAATATCAGACTGATCTTTTGACAGATTTGTTTGTATTTGAGTGCGTTGCACCTTGACAGTGTTCTCGTTGGTAGAGTGGCACGTGACTGCAGAGGTGACATCTGACACCTTCCCATTATGGTTTATGGCCAGCACAATGACAGGAAGTGACACTGGCTGGTTGGTCAGTATGGCTGTGTTGATGATTGTGTTACTCTGAGGATAGAGGATTAGAAAAAATATGTATAAACAGATCAGATTGTATGAATCTTTAAAAAATTTGAAAGATTATAAAAATGATGATCCCTGGATTGGGATTAAATTAATGACTGAATAGATGAAGTACCTCTGTGATGGGAGCGATGCTAAAGATGTGTCGATCAGCAAATGAGAAGATGCTCACTGCTGCTCCATGTGGCGATAGGGGTTTTATATGCCCAGAGTACTCCACCCACCAGTTAGCAGACACCGTCATGGCAACACCGAAGCTCTGCCTCAGGCCATGGACTGACAGACACACCACCTGCTGTAGTAAAGTGGGACTGCAGGGCAACAGAGATCAGAGACTGAGCTTCTAGTATCTATAGATCCGTCATGGTCCAAACTTTCCTGACATGGTGAAAGTACAATTTTTGATTGTGAGTACAAAGAGGCAGCTCTCAGATTGGCACATCGGACAACAACCCTGATTCACAGTCTGCTAGCTCCCACCCTGCTTCCTCTTTAGCTAGCCTCTGGCCTGCTAGCAACCAGTCTTCACTCCAGCCTGCTTGCAGCTAGCCTCAACTCCACTCAATTAACCTTGGGATCCAGAAACATTTATGCAATGGACAAAGGGGTGTACTAAGAAGCAGGTTCAACAGAGCCAAGCTTTCTTTGTGTTAGCTGGCTCAACAAAACCTAAGTGCCCAATCAGTGATAATGGGTATCCTGATGGTGGTTATCAACTTTCTTTGTTAAACAAGTTAGCTTCATCAGGCTGTGTGGACGTTACTATATAAGGGGACATTTAGTGTGTTTGCTGGCTACTGTGATTGAACTCTTGACCTACTTGTGTGTGTGCTTGTGTGTGCTGTGTTTGTGGCACAGGATAGACACCACGTCGTGTTTGGAGCCTTGGCTTCTCTCCAGGGTCACTGCCCACAGATCAGAGGTCAGAGTTTTCTGAGCCACCATGGACACCAAGCCCTTCTTCACCTTCAGCCTGAAGACACAGATTTTGAATGTAAAACTATCAGAGTGGTTGGTAGCTAGTGATACAGACTGTAATACAAAACAGCATTTTAAGAATGTGAACGTAGTGTTGTAGTGATATCATTTAGTGTTTACCTTATGACAACAAGCTCACTGCTGAAGTTAGCTCTCACATTCAAAGACACTCTGATTGGCTGTCCTATCAGGACCGGGCCCCTGTGATAGCGAATCATGACATGGGGGTCCAAGCTAAGCTCCTCCTCTTCCTGCCCGTTCAAACATGTTTCTTCTTCTTTGGTCCTGCTCTGCTCTCTCTCTTCCTCCTTCAGTGTCACTGCTTTGATATGGAAGAGCTGCCTCTGAGACTGAGCTGCTCTGTCCTCCACACATCTGGATTGACGGTCAATTGGTCGAAAAGATCGATAGATTTTGGAGAATGGCAGAAAGACATTAATTCAAGGGCAGCAAAAAAAAAAATCTCTCTACATGTTCCTATTCATTCACATACCCTGGTGGTGTCAGATTTAAGTCAGCCACAGTGTCAGAGGAGGAGTAGTAAAGCTGTATTTGGTTTCTGATGGGAACCCGTTGGTATCTGAGGGCCCATGGAACATGCCCCTGGATGTCCTCATCAACAACTTGAGGGTATCTGAATGAAAGCATACATTTATTTGTCACACAGGCAACTGATCATCATCATCTACAAAACATAAAGGGAAAACAAGGATCCATGGAAACTGCTTCAGAGACTTCTGTCCATGCACAATTGTCCTGCTATAAATGGACCTCTTCCTCCTGCCTAAACAGAATGGGCTTCATGCAACAACCTTTTCATACCCTCATCCCTGAGGGGCGATTACTCTTTAACCGGGTTCATTCACTTCCACCTTCCAAGACAATATGTCCTGCCCGTGCTTTCTTTACGACTTTTGTACTCAAACCCAGTTCCGTAAGCAAGTTAACTAACTTAACTGTTCATTGTTCTTCGGTTCTGATTACTCACCCTATAAGTGATTCGAACTGCATTTCAATCAGGAGAGTCAAAGCAAAGCGAAGTAACAATATTGTTTATTTTATGAGATATGTGATAATAAAGTCTTGACAGAGTCTTCGGAGTTTAGACTCAACAGGAACAATTGTAGTCGAGGGGCTTCTGCCTTTAGCAGCAGCAAGATAAATCCCCCGTGGAGTTTAGACTTAGGCGGTGGCTGTAGATGATTCTGTTGAGACTGGCAGGCTGATGAAATGATGACTGATAAATACGCGAAGATTGAGCAGTGATGGGGGAGGTGAAGGGGCATGTTCAACAACAGCATGAATGTACAAAACTCTAGCTGACTGTCGGAGGTCTTATTCCGTTGCCGCTTTGACCTTTTTGAACCGCCCCCAGATCCATTTGGAAAGAGCGTGTTCAGATAGGGAGGGATGTTGTTGTTGTTCTCACATTGCTAGTGAGGCGTGCAATTCCGATGCTCCGGAAGAGTCCTTGTCCCTCTCTCATACCCACTGGATAAAAGATACCTTCTCCTTTGTGGAATTAGAAAAAATCAAATACTACATTTGTGACTCTAAGAAGTGAATGAAGGGTAACCAAATGTTAGAAGATTTTATGTTGTTATAACATAAAATCTTCTAACATTTGGTTACCCTTCATTCATTGGAAAAAAACTTTAGAACATCAGAGAATCAAACTGATTTGTCCCTGCTCTTCTTTGACAGAGGCTATAATGAAATCATTGCACCAAATGTTTCAGAAACTATTAAGATAGGCTAGCCAATATAAACATCTCCAAGTAGAAACCCAAAAGTATGAACTTTAAAATTTGCATAATGTGGTTAAAACATCACCTCGGTGAAGGAGAAGTATGCTGGTGGTTGACAAGGTTGCCGTGATGATGTCCTTTCCGTTGCCGTTGTCGCTTCTGCATCCGGCGACGGTGGTGGGGGTTACTGTGCCACTTTTCCAAATCCTGATGTGATTGGTTGGTGTGTTGATCCTCAAACCAATCATTAGGCAGTGTCAGAGTTACCACGCAAAGCCCTAGAGGAGGCTGGAAAACAGGACGGATAGATGGATAAGAGTGAAGAAAGGGAAGTGGTGTAATGAATAAATAAGAAGAAAAGAGCGAAACCACTAGGTAGAGATATGATCTGGTCCTCACCTGTGTGATACAGGAGGCTTTGTGCTCCTTAGTCTCCTTGAAGGCATGCAGGGTGATGCAGGTCCCTCGGGTGCTGTTGTCACCCCGCTTGTGGAACAGCGTCCTCACCCTGAACCTCTTCTGCCTGCCCTTATCCCTCTCTCTCTCCACATGCTCTGAGAGGAGAGAGGCGGACAGAAGGGTAGAGAGAGGGAGGAGAGGCTCTGATATGAGCTGTGGAAAAATAAAGAGGTATGTTACTAGTTAGCTTGAGCAGTTTCAGTAGAATTAGTAAACATTCACATCATCAGTCAACTTCCCCACAAATCTCTGTGTGGTCATTTTTCAAATACCTGTGTAACTGAGTAAGGGCCAAATGAAGCCTGGACACCTGGTCTTGGGGCCTTGCCAGGTGGGCGCAACATGAACAGGCTTTGAGAGAAGGAGAAGGGGGTGGAGTTGGAGAAAAGAGGGCCCAGCTCCACCTGAGACAGAGGGAGGAACTCCCAGGCTGGAGGGACAACCGACACGTGGACCGGCAGGGAGAGAGGGAGAGGAGGCTGCATGAAGGATGGAGGGACTGAGGGAATAAAAAGGAAAGGATAAGTATTCATTAGTAATCATCAGTAGTCATTATATAAAGCAGATGTCTTAAAACAACAACAAAACAAAACAACACTGGCTCGATGTGGGAGTGAGGTGATTGAGACAGGGGAATAAGTTCAAGGGCAATTGGTAGACAAGTAGAGAATGGAAATAGGTTTGGGTTAGTTAGAATGTTGCTGGAGGAAGTGACAGAGAGAAAGAATGTAAAATCTGGACTGCATCCTTTAAGAAAAAGGTGGAAATAGAAAAGTTATGTGACAGAATGCATGGCTGAAAAGAGCGGGACAAAAACATCAAGGAGCGATGGCACTAAAGCTGGAATGAACAATAAATATTTCCATAAACAGATACACTCTCTCTATGAGTACCACAGACAAACAAAAAATCAAATTACCATAGAAAAGACTCACCTAAAATCCAAAAGAGCAGCAGAATGCTAACTCCTCTTCTGCCCCAACACACACCGGCCCAGCTGAAATCTGCCATCTCTACAGACCTGATGCAAAAATATTAAACTATTCTGCATTAAATATTATCATCCAATAGAACCATTTAATACACATGCAGTAAATGTTTGACATTTTAATTATTCAAGTGTATTTCCCTAACCCTAGTTGTACTTTAGAACGTATCCGTTCACTAGCTTCTTCTGTAGCTTTCAACCGAAACACAGGTCTTCATCTGCAGGTCAGCTGTGAAGCTCAACTTTTAAGCCAATATGGAAGGGAAGTCCTTAAAGTCCTCAGAATAATGAACATTAGAACTTCTACTGTTGAGACAAACAGTTGAGCAAATTTCAGATGCTGATAAAAAACATTTGATATGGTCAAAAGCTCCAGAACCAGCACGTAAATGCTACATTAATGTTAAATTGTAGCTTCTAATTAATCATGCTAACTTGCTCAAGATGAGTCAACATGTTAAACATACAATGATGGATGATGAACACTATGGTTAGCTATGTTTAGCTAGCTAACAGTTATGGTTGGATATAGCATGGGTGTTCTGGAATAGCCCAGTAATGTATTGGTTTCTTGTATAGGGACACTTATAGTCCATTTTTTTATGTCGCTCAGCACGAAAACAATGGCAATGGAAAGTCAAGTATCCTTTTTTGTGGTGGACACCTTAATTAAATGCATCCATGTGACTATGCAACGGTCAGATCCGACCTAACATTAAAACCATGTCCCAACTAATACCTTCCACACATTAGGGGGCGCTATGGAGCCCACTAAACAAACACAAACTCAATCACTGTTTTCGAGTAAACAGAGGACGTTAAAAATGCCTTTGCATGCTAAAAGTGATTAGGGTGCACAATGGAGCCATGCCAAGTGCAAGCCAAATTACGACACCAAATTCAAATTGATTACTCATTTGTACAAGGGTGCAACGTTTCATGACTTTGTGTGCTTCCTAAAGTCCTCAAAGATGTGTTTGTAAAATGAATGCCAACCTTGGAAGTAAGCATCGCACTGGTTCCTTGTTTAAAAGCCAATGGGATTTGTTTTACCCTAACCTGGTGGAGGGTTTTCTGTGCCTCACTGTACCTGGGAGCTGTATTGTTGGGGATAATATCTCAGGGTAGGGTTTCCCGCCATGGCAAAGAGCTGTGTCCTTATACCTGACACAAAGTCAACTCCACCAGGGTTGTCCTTTTTCACAGAATCAGTTTGTTATTGTCATGGACAGAATTTCAAGGCGGAGCCGGGGGGAGAAGAGAGTGCGGTTTGGAGACCCCCAGAATTGTAACTCTGTGTCAGCATTGATGCGGGTGTTGTACTGGATCGTTGTGGTAAAGGGGGAGCTAAGCCGGAAGACAAAGCTCTTGATTTACCAGTCCATCTATGTTCCGACCCTCACCTATGGTAATGCGCTTTGGGTAAGCTTCCTTACGGTAGTCGAAAGGAGCCAGCTGAGGGGGTTCGGGCATCTGATCAGGATACCTCCTGGATGCCTCCTTTTAGAGGTTTTCTGGGCATGTTCGACTGATAAGAGGCCCATGAACATGCTGGAGGGATTATATGTCTTGTATGTAGGGAAATCCTTGGGGTTTTCCAGGCAGATTTGGAAAGCATTGCTAGGTAGAGGGACATCAGGAATAACTTCCTAAGCCTGGTGCCTCTGCAACCCGGCCCCAGATAAGCGGAGAGTAAATGGATGGATGGAATAAGCATTGTGGCAAAAGTACGTTTATTTACATATTTAGCTCAGCAAGATAATCTTCAGAAATTAACACCACTTAAATAATTGTTTAAACCTAAACACAACCGCCGAAAGTAAATAGCTAATGTTAGGCAATAAAATGGCTCCTGTCCATGTGTAAGACACTTAACCCCAAGTTGCTGTGCCTGCAGTGTATGGAGGAGTGTGAATGTTTAGTCCTGATGGGCAGGGACCACCTTGCATGGTAGCCCTCAGTGTTTGAATGGCTGTATGACATGTAGTGTTACAGCGCTTTGAAGAAGTCAGAAGACTACTATACAATACAGTTCCATTTACCATAGTGGAACTGTATAGCTTTGTATTCCCACCACTCAAAGTGCTTTCATCATTCACACACTGATGGCAGGTGCTAAGTGACACCTGCCTATCAGACTAACTCATTCACACACCGTAGGCACAGCTACGAGAGCAATTTTGGGGTTAAGTGTCTTGCTCAAGGACACATCATCATGCAACTAGCAGAGCTGGGGATCGAACCACCGATCCTCTGATTGAAGGACAACCCTGCTCTCCACTTAGCCACAGTCGCACTGACAAAGTTAGCTACACCACAGTCGCATGAGTTTGAGTATACACAACAAGGCTTTGAAGGCAAGCCACTTGTTAGCAACCGTCTTTTTAAGACACTTAAAAGCTTAAAAGAAAGAGGGGTATCTACTGACGTATTTCATATCGTTTAACTAAACGTTGAAACATTTTAAGCTGCGGTTAACAACAGATCTCATTTCAGGCATCTAACCAAAAAAACATTGAAAAACCCATTAACTTTGATACAAGGGAACTTGAAGTGCTTAAAGCTAACTCATTTCCGAGTTTTAGGACATTTTCCTGTGGCACTCTATCTGAGCAACTATGTCCCAACTTAGGCCTCCCACACATTAGGGGGCACTATGGAGCCTGCTAAACAAACGTGACACCAATCACTGTATATTCTCGTAATATTCTAAGGTTTTGATGTGTTTGCCAAATTTTGGCAGTTTTAACATGGGTGAAAATGTTCACGAATTTAAGTGCATCCTAAAGCCCTTAAACATTAGTTCATGAAATGAAAATGAATGCACAAAATCCAACATGACTGACTTCCAAGGACCATTTGGCTTTTGTGCTTGGGCACTAACTAACTAAGAAAAGTCTATTTTTAAATATGTGGGTTCAAACAACAACGTCTCATCATTATGAGAGACCATTTCTTTTTGAAAAACAAGAGCTCTATTTGGTTTATTGACTGATTGTCCCTACATAGAGCACATCCCAGGTGAGTATTTTGTTCTCTATGTCAGAGATAATAACCAAAACAATTTATTTTGTTAAATTGTGAAAATTTGCTTTGGACTCATGGAAAGGCTCATTTTAGCTCTGTTACATAACACCTGCAGGGGAAGAGAATTTTTCACGAAACCAATCAGCGCCTCCACGTGTAACATCATAGACACATGGCCACTTATTGACAAACAATATTTTACAAGTCTGCATCTCCTGTGAACATCCATACACACACATGCAGACTCTAATACACATCAGCTGGATGGAACTTAAATTCAGACACTGAATGATCTGCACAAGATCAAAGACCAAACAGCAGAACATACAGCTAAATATATCACATGTGTGTGTTATGTTCCCAGTAGACAACAATCACTGTTAACAGGTCAGATGATACAATACTGTTCTATACTGTTCTACATAACACACACAATTGAAGTCTCTCTGCCTTACACAAACACACACTCATTTTACCCACTTGTATCTGTCTATCTTAGCTCCAGATTACATCTTTTCCTCGAGGCATTTGTGCAGCAGGTGGCTCCCTTTGTCCTTGCTCAGAGTCGCATCATTGCTACTAACAGGAATTAAAAAAAATATTCACCACAAATATTACTTATCTATTCAAAAAAGAAAATTACTTCAACTAAACAGTTATATGTCATTTTCGTCTCTCCCGCTGATCTTTGCTGGTCTGCTGATGCTATAAACCCCTCTTTCTCTCTCTCTCTCTCTCTGTCTCTCTCTCTCTCTCTCTCTCTCTCTCTCTCTCTCTCTCTCTCTGCCCGCCCTCCCTCCCTGTGCCAGACTCACACAATACAGATTTATTTGTTTAAAACGGTAAGTAATCCTCTCCCTCTCAGTTATGTCCTTTCACCCTCCCCTTCTTCACGTATCTCGTTTTTTTTTCTTTTAGGTTTGGCTTGCTCTCTTGCTTCCTCACCCGTCCTGTCTGATCCCTCTCTGTTGTCCCTCCACCCTCTCATCTTCAAATTATTTTTGCCAAAGACAAGGTCACTCTATTGAAATTAAATGCTTTTCCTAACACTTCACTGTGTGTGTGTTTGTGTGTGTGTGTAAGTGTGTGTGTGTGTGTGCACTGTCTGAAGAATGTGGCTTTCACCATCACACGACGACTATAATCCCACAGAATCATTAAATGTGTATGTTGTGTGTGCTGTAATTACAGACAAATGGTCTCTTTAACACGCAGACATTGTATAATGGCTGTGCATTTACATTATAATGTAAAATTCTAAGCTTAGTGGTTAAAGCCGAGTGCCTGCCAGAGCAGTCCGATGCAAACACTCGACAAACACTACAAATCCCATCATTGCAGCAGGACTGTGACGAGCGTGACGGCTCCACATTAGTGCTTTATGTCACTGTTTGTCACATGGTATGTATGTGATGGCAGCGTTGTAGGAATGGTGAGCCTATTTCTATAGTTTTAATTAAGAGATAATGTTCCAGCGTAATTATGGCCGAAATGTAAGTAATGACACAGTGCAACACTGTCTCCAAAACATTATCTTGCCAAACAAATGCCCTCTAAATTACGTTTTGAGGGAAACACATTATCTCGAATTATGGGAGCTGTTTTAAATACATGGTTAATGGGAATTAAAACAAAAATACAATAAAACTACTTGGTTATATTTCGTAAAAGATCATGATTTCGGTTGATGATCATGATTCTTAAAATAAGTTTGTTTATTGCATAACTAAAGTTACATAGGTCATTAAACGTGATTTTAAATAGTCACTTTGACTATTCGTTTCATGCGGGACATGAGCCCTGCCTCCTGGGTGAAAGTCAAATTAGTTTGACTCACTCATGCATCTATCCTCAACTTAACATAGACTTCCACCAAGTTTGAAAATACATTTATTTGTGATACCTCAAATACAAACCTAATCAGGAAGAAAATATGTTTCCCTCGAAACGTAATTAACAATGCAGCTTCATTGTCTGGAAGCATCATTTTTTGAAAAACACAGTGCAGTGATATGAAGAATGATTACACATATGTTATGGTAAGACAAAAAGGACATTACCGGAAGTTTGTTCAAATGCAATGACCTCTGTTGTTGTTTTTTTCTGTTGTCTGGAGCAAGAACCAAAGTTACATGACATTGTTATAACGTGTCAAGACCTCATAAAGAAGTGGTCAAGGAACATTTTCGAAATATTTAATTTAAAATATTTGAAGGTCAAGCAGGCTGAAATGTCGTAAATAAATATTCCAGCTGGTCGTTTCTCCTTTTCATTCAAATTGTCATTATACATATATATATATACATACATACACATTTATACATATACATATATACATATACATATAAACATATATGTGTGTGTGTGTGTGTGTGTGTGTGTCTGCACGGTGAGAGTGGTAATGGAGCAGCAGAAGGGGCTTAGAGGACAATGGATCCGATAAAGAGAGGAGCTTAACAGAGGAAAGAGAAAAATATGAAATACAAATACTCAAATCCCTGTGTGTGTCACACAACCTCCTTCTGTAAATGTCGCTATAGTGCGGACTAAGCTAAGGCCAGTGACCTCCCGGCCTGTAACATGATCCGGCCAGTATCAGTACATGGCATCTCACAACAAAGTAGAAGCTCGCATGGCGGAAAATATTACGGAGTCACTTGACAAGACACCATGCAAGTGAAAATAGTGGCACTGCAACCTCCGCTGAAACCTGTGGACTGGAGGCAGATAGTACCATAACAAGCTCAGATCTACCTCAGCTGCTAAGGAGATAAAAGAGTTGGTTGTGCATGTCAGTTGCAAAGATATGAGGCTGGAAAGTATGGTTGAAAACCCTGTTTGAAGGATTGACAAAGAGTTGAAGAAACACCGCTCACGCCTGCAGAGAGAGTAGCCTTGACGTGCAATGTGTGGACGTCTAGACCCTCCCAGTCGTATGTTATGATTATGTCTCATCCCATCTCTGATGACTGGGGACTAGTTTTACGTGTTTTACAGACATGGACAATGCACAAGTTACTGAAAACCGCACTGGAGGAATGGGACCTAAATGGGAAGGACCCAGCCATAGTGACATTCAACTTCACTTAATGCATTTTATTTCATGTGATGTTTATGGCATCTACATGAAAGTTAAAAGTGCCAAGTGACACAATAACAACATAACACTGTTTCCATTCGTGCACTATTTTCATATGATATTTTGGTGTATTTTGGCCCTAAACCATTCAGTGCTTTGCGACATCCTAAAAACCTTTAATGGGGAGAAAAGAGGAAGAAACCTTCGGGAGAGCAACAGAGGAGGGATCCCTCTCCCAGGATGGACAGAAGTTAGTACAATTAGTATTTACCATGGAACTGTAAGACATATCTATGGAATACGCAGAATCTTTAGTTTTAGGAGATGCCTCGATCTTCCATCTAACAAATGTAACCTGTTAGAGCCTTTGCGAGACAGTAAAGTTTATAGTTCCTTTTTTTACTTTACTTTAGTTTTTACTGTACAGTGTCCTTGAGATCATGAAAGGCGCTTTTTAAATTGAAATGTATTTCAAATGTGTTATGATTATTGTAACAATCAAAGCATTATGAATAGTCACCTTATCATCTTTCTTTATGTTTTCCTACATACAGCGGGTAAAATAAGTATTGAACGCGTCACCATTTTTCTCAGTAAATATATTTCTAAAGATGCTATTGACATGAACTTTTCACCAGATGTTGGTAACAACCCAAGTAATCCATACATACAAAGAAATCCAAACAAATTAGTTCAGAAATTAAGTTATGTGTAAAAAAAATAATAAAATAAAGCTGCTAGAATGGCCCAGATGATCACCTGACTTGAATCCAATAGAAAATCTATGGAAAGAACTAAAGATCAGAGTTCATAGAAGAGGTCCACGGAACCTTCAAGATTTGAAGTCTGTTTGTT
This sequence comes from Anarrhichthys ocellatus, assembly GCF_004355925.1. Classification (NCBI taxonomy): domain Eukaryota; kingdom Metazoa; phylum Chordata; class Actinopteri; order Perciformes; family Anarhichadidae; genus Anarrhichthys; species Anarrhichthys ocellatus. The sequence goes on along the minus strand of NW_022280068.1, from coordinate 41,693 downwards.
TGGAAGAATGGGTCAAAACCACACCTGAGCAATGCATGCGACTAGTTTTTCCATACAGGAGGCGTCTTGAAGCCGTCATTACCAGCAAAGGCTTTTGTACAAAGTATTAAATCAATTTCAGTAAGCGTATTCAATACTTTTTCCCTGTGTCATTCTATTTTTTTACACATAACTTAATTTCTGAACTAATTTGTTTGGATTTCTTTGTATGTATGGATTACTTGGGTTGTTACCGACATCTGGTGAAAAGTTCATGTCAATAGCACCTTTAGAAATTTATTTACTCAGAAAAATGGTGACATGTTCAATACTTATTTTACCCGCTGTATCAGCTTTATGACTAGCTGTTTTATTGCTGAGCTGGCCTGTTTTCTTGTTCAACAAATTCTATTGTACCATTGACCCTGTGCTAAGCTACATACGACTAATAAAAAGGAAAATGGAACTGCTCTGAACCTGATCTTCCTGCAGGGTGTCACTCTCATACACTGTCAATAACCCTCTAAATCCAAAATGTCCAGTGCTGCCACTAGAGATTATAATTTCAGTTTTTAATCCACAATTTTTTTAACATGCACATCTGTCACTGTAAATATAGATCATACACGCTGTATAAACAGTATAGAGAGATCTTAACACGTACATACTGTAATCACCCAGTCTATGAATATTCTTTCAGTATTTATTTCCTTGCACTATTTGTAATGTTTACAATTTTCAGAACTCTTGACTTGTATATAGACCTTTCATTTGTATTACATTGTTGGTCACTGTCAGTCATATACACCTATTTTTCCACTTCTTTTGTACATAACAGTCCTGTCTATTCCTTACCTTTATTTTACCAGCTTTCTTGTCCTTGTCCCCAGCTGTTATTTATATTTCTGTGTAACTCAAGAGGGTTAAATTCCTTGTAAAAAACACAATTTAAATAGCCTGCACATGATGATCAGTACTTAAACATGTACATACCAATGAGGTAAATGATGCAGCAGTTAACTATATTTTGGTTTGTTATTATATCAATGCAATGCTGTTACCCTACGCTAATAAGCTTGCTCACATGTACTGGTAGCGTTAGTTGTCCAGCAAAACTGTTTAAATGCATCAGTACCAAATGGAGCTTGAATAAAGCGTACGTTAGCCAGCCCTGCCCACTCCCTCAGTCTCTCTACATCCACACACGCACACGCAGACGCACACACACACGCACGCACGCACACACACACACACACACACACACACGCACACACACAGACAGCAGCAGGGGGGGGGGGTCGGGAATTAAATTATTTACATTTACTTTTCTTTTTTTTAGGTTTAGGCATTAAAACAACTTGGTTAAGTTCAGGAAAAGATCATGCTTTGAGTTAAAATTAGTTTGTTTGTTATGTAGTTACGTAATGTTACTTTAAACTTTAAATAATCAAATGGGACACAATCACCAGCCCCTTGAGTGAAAGTGTGTTTGTCAGTCCTGCCATAACTACGTCCACATAGATACACACACCATAGTTTGAAGCTTAAGGCCACTGTGCAAGCTGTTGTATTTGACTACTTTTGAGTGAGAGCAGGCTGGTACGGGACTGGTGATTTCTGACCTTGGTGTTGAATTGTTTGGATGTTTGGATTCACTGGGCTGGGTGGCTCATGGCCTCTCATGCATTTCATTGTTGATGTTTTTGCTTTCTATCTTTTTCTTTTCTATCTTGCTGTTCAGCACTGCCTGGAGATCACCTTTAAATTCAAATTTGACCAGTACTGCTCACCTTTTGATGGTATGGCATTTACACATACATGTTTCAGCATTAGCACTATGTGGGACCACTATTGAATACTTTTTGGGTAGTGGTAGAGACTGCAGAAATGTAACATATCATTGTTTTAAAATGTCCTCTAGTTGATCTGTATCGTGTCCAAACAGCTCTCTTTTCTTTCTGTGTTTCTTTTAATCTTTCCACAATAACTTGATTTATCTGTGTGTATATGTCACACACTCTTCTATCTTTCTCCCTTTTCTCTTCTCCCCCTCTCCCATCATTTCTGTCCTCCCACATTCATCCCCTGCTGGATAATCTGTTGCTGTAATCTGCTGTCATCTGTCATTGTTTCTGGATGGGGCATTTGCAATGAGGGCAGATTATCATCTCATACCGTGACCTAACCAGAAGAGGACGAGGTAAAATACTCCCACTCATACACAGATGGACACACACACACACACACACACACATACACACACACACACACACACACACACACACACACACACACACACACAGTAGAAATATGCTTGTTTTGGGAGAGATTGATGAATCAGGCAGAGGGAGTTTGGCTGTACCAGGCAGGTGAACCACAGTTTAACATTAAATAAATGGATGGATGGATGGATTTGAACTAGATAAACTTGTAGGGGAGATCATTAGATTCAGCTGTGGGACACTTCAGTCAGATCTATCCAATCACATCATCAAATTAAAGTTGCATTTTTACCATACTCTTTTGGGTATACTCCTGACTGGAGTAGCTTGGAAAGTGGTAGGGGGCAGACACGAGAAACTTTGTCCAGAAAACAAAAGGTGTTTAAAGTGGCCCTGCTACAAATGCCAAACATATATACAAACAAAAACCAAACAAACAGTTAACTTAGCTTAACTGAATATAACTCAACTCATCATAAAGGTAACTTAGATTAACATAACATCACATGCACACAGCTACACACTGATGTTTATAATGACCTCTGTTTGGAAGCATTTGTGGTCAAGGGAGACATGTTGTATTGCCATAGCCAGATTGGTGACCAGTTAGTCATTCCCCAGAGATTGAGGCACACAATCCTTAACCTGAGCCACTCTATCCCTTGGGTAGGACAGGAAAAAAACATTTGGTAGAATGGTTACCCGTTTCTATTGGCCCCAGCAGTACGATGACACAGTAAATGTAGGCCCACTAGAAAGGAGTAGTGAAGGCCACAAGTTGATACTGGTAGTCTGTGATTATGCCACAAGATATCCTAAAGTATTTTCCTTGAAGAAGATCAAGGCTTGCCAGATTGTCAACTGCCTCATTCAGCTGTTTTCCAGAGTCGGAATCCCAAAGGAGATCATCACAGACCAAGGCACCAACTTCACCTCAAGTCTGCTGAAAGAGATTTACAGCATGCCGGGAATTTAGGGTGTAAAGACCAGTCCCTATACCATCCACAAACAGATCGTTGAGCACTTTAACAAGACCCTCAAGTCTATGTTGAGGAAGTTTGTGAATGACTCAGGGTCAGACTGGGACCAATGGCTTCAATTCTTGCTGTTTGCATACAGAGAGTTCCCACAAGCATCTACAGGGTTTATCACCTTTCCAGCTGCTATATGGACATTCAGTGAGGGGTCCAATGGATGTCTTGAAGGATGCCTGGGAGGGTCCCATGCCACGACAGCAGTGCAATGAGCTCTCATATGTTCTAAAGATGAGAGACAAACTGGACCAATTTCAGGAGCTCGCCAATGGTAATCTGGCTGAAGCACTGCAGCGACAGATGAAGAGTTATGACAAGGCTTCTAGGAGGAGAGTTTTCCAGTAGGGCCAGAAAGTTCTCTTATTACTACCAACGTCTGACTGTGGTCTCCTTGCCAAGTCGCAGGGGCCATATAAGATTACAAAAAAGGCCAGCCCAGTCACTTATGAACTCTTTTTACCAGACCGTCGGACAAAGTATCAATTCAATTCAATTCAATTCAATTTATTTTTGTACAGCCCAAAATCACAAATTACAAATTTGCCTCAGAGGGCTTTACAATCTGTACACATATGACATCCTCTGTCCTGGAACCCTCACATCAGAACAGGAAAAACTCCCCCCAAAAGAACCTTTAACGGGAAGAAAAGAAGGAGAGACCTGTGGGAGAGCAACAGAGGAGGGATCCCTCTCCCAGGATGAACAGAAGTGCAATGTCATGTGTACAGAATGAACAGCATTTACAGAGTTACAGCACATTCAATGCATATGACAGAACCACGGCAGGAGGCAAGACCATGGTCCAGGTATAACCAGGATCCACGGAAACCTGCGAGGTGAGAAAGCAGAGACTCTGGTGAAGAAGCAAAGTCAGTAATGTGCGTTAATGGCATAGGTAATATAAAATAGTAATGTGAGTAATAATAAAAATTATATTAGCAGTGGGAGTCAGCAGGGCCATGGCGGGAGGAAGGACCAGGGTCCAGATATAACCACATTGCTTATCTAGGGGCTGGTCCAAGGCAAACCTGAGCCAGCCCTAACTATAAGCACTATTGAAAAGGAAAGTCTTAAGCCTCCTCTTAAATGTGGTGAGTGTGTCTGCCCCCGGGACTGAAACGGGAAGCTTGTTCCGCAAAAGAGGAGCTTGATAACTGAAGGCTCTGGCTCCCAGTCTACTTTTTAAGACTCTAGGAACCACTCTAGGTATCACGTCTTTAATGAAAACCTTCTGTAAGAATTGGTAGACCAACCAGAGCATACTTCAACATTGTGGGCACGCAGAGTTGTTGACGAGGAAGAACTTCAGGAGCAATATTTTCCCTCTTCAACTGAGACTCCAGCGTTTCCAGTCATCTTACGACAGAAAAACGCCGGGAACTACAGGCCCACATGCAAAAAGAGCTCTTCAGTCTAAAGCCAGGTTTTACAAACCTCATTGAACATCGAATCCATCTGCATTCAGCAGAACAGCTGCCAATCGGGGACACCACCTGCAGCATTCCAGGCAGACTTGTTCCAGGACTGAAGCAATAAGTGGAGGAGATGGTGGCTACAGGAATCATCGAGCCGTCTGTGAGCCGTGAGTGGTGTAGCCCTGTGGTGTTGGTTCCAAAGAAGGATGACCCTAAACTGAGATTCTGTGTTCACTTTTCAAAGTTAAATGCCTTTGATCCCTATCCAATGCCAAGGGTTGATAAACTGATTGAGCGCTTGGGAAATGCCAACTTCCTCACGACCCTTGACCTGTGTAAAGGCTACTGGCAAGTGCCCTTAACTGAATCTTTGAAGGACTTAACAACATTCAGGGTTCCGTTTGCACGGAGCACCAGCAACATTTCAGAGATTGGTTGATGAAGTTTTGAGAGGAGCGGAGGACTACGGAGGAGCAGCAGCAGCAGCATTGATGACATCGTTATCTTCATCCGGACCTGGGAGGAGCATGTGCAACATCTTGCTAAAGTCTTTCAACGCATCCACGGTGCTGGTCATCAATGCCAAGAAGTGTTACATTGGCAAGTCAGAGGTCCAGTACCTTGGCTATGTGATTGGAGGTGGAGGCATCCGTCCTCATGTACGAAAGGTAGAGGCGATTGCAGCTTCATCACTACCTAACACCAAGAGGAGGCTAGGATCCAGCCCAATAAAGGTTAAATGGACTCAAGAATGTGAGAATGCTTTCAAGGACTTGAAAAACTGTTTTGCAGTGTCCAGATTTCACTCTACCCTTTACTGTCCAGACAGATGCTTCTGGAGTAGGTCTCGGAGCAGTGTTATTGCAAGGACAGGATTGAAACCAGTTGCCTGTGCAGTACATCAGCTGAAAACTCTTCCCAAGGGAAATAAGGTACTCAACAGTGGAAAGGGAAGCTTTAGCTATTAATGGGCATTAGACAACTTGAAATACTACCTGATTGGCAAAGAGTTTGTTCTAGAGTCTGACCATCGTGCATTGCAGTGGATTCACAAAACACATCATTTGTCCCCATATTTCACTGTCATATTTTGACAAATCTAACCATGCTTGTTAATTGTTTGTTTAGCCATAGTTCCATGATGATCTGTAACTTAAGACCCTTACTATCCCGGGATGCTTGTGTTTTGTATTTTATTTAATTATAGTTCATATAATATCAACATTGGTGGTTAAAGTAGAACATGAACAGGTATTGTTAAGTTTAGTTATTGTTTCTAGATTCAGTTCTGCATTTTATTACTTAATCATTATCTCTCTTTGTTACATACCAACCATATGTTCCAGAGTCTACAGGAGGATACACTGAATGACGTCAGCAGTGATGTCATGGGGTTATACCAAGTATGGGGGGGAGTAGATTATGTAAAGGTATGTCTTTAGGGTAGTTGTGATCTGTTATGCATGGTTGCAATTGTATAGCATATGGTAAACTATCTAAAAGTGTTTGCTACCTGAAGGTTTGCAGTAACGTATAGCTTTTATTTCTTACCTGTTTGAGAAAGTAATTGAAGTAATTGGTGTTGCCATGGTACAAACTACATCCTGCTGATGAAAGGCTCTATTTAGGCAGATGCCTTTGGCACTGGGGGATGAACATCAGTGTGTAGCTGTGTGCATGTGATGTTATGTTAGATACCTTTATGATGAGTTGAGTTTTATTCAGTTAAGCTGAGTTAACTGTGTGGTTGTTGTTTTTTTGTTTTGTTTATATTGTTTGTATATATGTTTGGTTACACGTTACACTTTAAACACCTTTTGTTTTCTGGACAAAGTTTCTCGTGTCTGCGTCCCATCACTTTCCAAGCCACTCCGGTCAGGCTTCCTCACAGAGTCCAATTGCCAAAGACTCTTCACTATTCATTTCATCATGCATGAGTAATACATTATTGTTACACTCTAATGAAGTCTCTTTAGCTGTGCAAGCTGTGTCTGTTATTTGTGTGCTCTGTATATGCTATAAGCAGTCTTTTATTTTTTGCAGTTGATCTTCCTCACCAGCAGATGGAAGTTCTTTCCAACAGAGATGCACAACATTTAGCAAATTAGCCATACCAGTTTATTATCCTTGAAAATGAAGGTTGTGCTGAATATATATTGTTTGTGTGCTGTTGATTGTGTGTTTTAAAAACTTGCCTTTTGCTATACCTTTAATTGTTGTCAAAGCCAGGGAGTAGATTTTTTTTGCTCTTGGTGTGCACACAACTAGTATGTTAGACTTAGTCACCATAATCGTGCACCAGCTAGTGACCATTTCGTCAAGTGCAGACCCGATTTAACTGCACATTGTACCCCAAATGACACTTGACATCTTTTATCTCTCATTGGTGTGTTGACTTGTGAGTAGGTGTCCTTAAAGGCACTGATCGCCACAAAATATTAAACCATTCAAAGACTGTTATTATTTTCAATTGACACATGACACATTATGTAAAACTTAATTATAGTGTAGCGTTATGTAAGATGTATTGGCTTCCTCCCATGGTGTCTATTGCTTGTATATGCTTCCTTTAGGCAATATTGTCAGAAAACACTAAACTTTCAAGTCATCAGACTTTTTAGTCAACTTGGAGTGATTTACTCTGAGACACTTGATAGATGTGGACCCTGGTTTGGTACTGAGGAAAGTATCTGTCTCTTCAGCTGATAAATGCGCCATACTGGGTGTTCACCAGCTAGTCTCTTAACGTGTCTGCTGCTGAGCAGGTAGTGTACAGCGGCTTTATCAGAGCTTTTGTTCTGAAAACAAAACAAGGTTGATGAGAGCCATGAGTTATTATAGTGTCACTTACTGAGATCTAAAACAGAATTAAGTTAATGTAAAGTTAATGTCACAAATTGCAATCCTCATTTCAACTGACTCTAAACAGACATGTAGGCAGTGACCACCAGTACTGTCTGACAGCTGATGGGCAGACAAAATGAACAATGTGGCCAAACCAGCCAGACTATATGAGTTAGAATGAGTTAGAATCTCACTTCTTCTACATTAAAGAATTGACCATTTTCAAGTTTTGTTGAAATCCACTCAGTGATAGCTGAGATGTTTGAGGATGATTATGAATGAGCAAACAACCTCAACCCTGACTTCATCACACAGGACACAAAAAGGATGAAGACAAAAGAGAAGACAGGAAACAAATGAAAAGAATGAGGTGGCATTAAAAGAAACACGAGGAGACAACAAGAAAGAGAAAGAGTGAAGGAAGAAAAGAGATTTGGAACGACAGAAATAACACAAACAGGAAGTTGTATCAACGGTAGAGGAAACCACATTTCTGCACTTAGTAACCACCTTCGTCTCTCACTCTCTCCTCCTCCTCCTCCTCCTCCTCTCTGTGTTTCAGCCCAGAGTCTACAACATTTTCCATTCACCTACTTCTAAGACAACAAATCACGTGAAACACAACTTAGATCATTTTACTGAAAAGAAAAAGTTCACAATAATAATCAAAAATCACAAACAAAACGTATGTTACAATGTCAGTGAATCAGGTTTTCTTGAATCAATATACTCAGAGAGTTTATTTAATATAATTGGAAACTCGGTCCAGGTTGTGTGTAGATTAGGTCAGCACAAAGACTGGAAGAATGAGGAAACAACTAGCCTAGCTAAAAGTAAAAAATACACCTTCTAATAACCCCAACACGATTCCATTAAATTATCAGATCTGAATATAACTTCGGTAGGGATGATAGAACTTGTTCCGGTGTCATTCATTAAAAAAGGTTGCTAAATTGAGTTTAGATACGATACTATACATGGATGGTTGTAAAAACTTGTTAGAACTGAAGTTTTAGTATGTGGGGCAGCCAATGCAGGTATATCAAGAGGTGAATGATCAACTTTACATGTTCTTGAATACTCAGTAATTCCAATTACAAACAAATCCAGAAATAGTCAAATGTAAAAACGTATTTTTAGCCCACATATGAATGATGATGATGATGATGATGATGATGATGATGATGCACGAAGAGGATATGTGTCAGAAGTTATAATCGCTGTTCCTGTTGGATGACGGCTCTCTGCTGTCAATGACTGCCAGTCGCTCCAGAGCTGGTTTGACAACACACAGGAAAAGCAGTCAGATTTAAACCAATAGAATTACTACTGGAGGAGAGCGAGCTCACTTTGTTGGTTTCACATTCTAAATATGTGTGTGTGTGTGTGTGTGTGTGTGTGTGTGTGTGTGTGTGTGTGT
>NW_022280068.1:30068-32769 GCF_004355925.1 Anarrhichthys ocellatus | reverse complement strand
GTGTGTGTGTGTGTGTGTGTGTGTGTGTGTGTGTGTGTGTGTGTGTGAGTGTTACCAGGGTAGGACAGTCTCTTCTCCTCGTCATTGATTTTAACTGCAGTTTTTCCTCGATGATAAGACACTAAACAGAGACATAAACAGATGAGAGACTAACTTTAAAAGTATACATTTGGTGTTCTCTTATTGACATCAAATCTCTTGTGCAGAAACCAAACCAACAATCTGTTACTAATTCTCTTACAGTTTTTCTCAATTGCTAAAACACTAAAACCCATTGGCTGAACAAAGTTCTCAGTTGCCTGAACTCATTTAGCTAATTGTGCAGTCTGTTGTCAATACCTTAAACTATTTCACATGGTAAAACACAATTTGCAGATCTCACTTAGACTTTTCAGCAAAACTCTAAACACATTCTCAGTCTCAAAACACATTCTGCACTCTAATGCACATGTCATCCATACTGGTAAACACAAGTGGCAACAATGAAATACAAATAGAGAACACATGTCATTGATTAAACACAATCACTCAAAATTGATTTCACTTGTATCAAATGATGTGACACAACCAATATAAGCCAGTTTAGAGATCAAACAGGTGGTTGAAGGTGGGAAGGAGAAAGTCTGACAATGGATAGAAGAAACAATGTGAGAGGACAAGGACGAGGACAAGTGTGTATGAGAGGTGGGCGACGAGGAGGAAGAGGAGGAGGGCAAGAAAGAGGAAGAGGAGGACGAATAGGAAGAGGAAGACAAAGAGTGGAAATATCTGATGAAATTCGAGCAACAGTCATAGACCATGTTATAGTCCACGGACTGACAATGAGGGAAGCAGGACTTAGAGCGCACCCCAATTTGAGCCGATTTTCTGTGTCCACCATAGTAAGGACATTCAGAGAAGAGAACAGGTACAGTATGCTACTGTATTTTTATAATTGCAAATTTACTGTACTACACTATATGCAGCTGTTTCAATAGACATTTGTAAAGTTTATCACTGTATGTATTGTACTGCATGAATATTTTTTGTAACTGCACATCTACTTTTTGTAGAACTGCAAGGCTGCCACATGCAGGTGGAAGGAGAGCTATATTCACTCAGGAGCAAGAGACCGTTATAGTGGGCATGGTCCTTCAAGATAATTTAATACGACTCAGAGAAATCCAGGAACGAGTGATACAAGACAACACACACTTCCAGGGAATCGACAGTGTGAGCATTTCCACAATTGACCGTGTCCTCCATCGTAACAGGATACGAATGAAACAAGTATACAGAGTACCTTTTGAGCGCAACTCACCAAGGGTGAAAGAACTGCGAGCTCAGTATGTGCAAGTAAGTGTACATTCAGACACATTTACTGTAATCCAGATTGTCTACAGTACTGCCACATACTATGTGAATGACATTACTCTTCAGTACATGCAATGTATGTGAATCAGAAGTTCATACAGTAGGCCTAATCAAACTCTACAATATAGCACTGTCTCTGTACAACTTACTAAATTCTACATACATTATATTGTATTCCTACACAGACAATATTTGACTTGGAATCCTTGGACAGACCCCATGAGTTAATCTTTGTCGATGAAGCAGGCTTCAATCTAACAAAGAGGAGAAGGAGAGGCCGAAACGTGATTGGACAGCGGGCCATTGTTGAAGTCCCTGGTCAACGAGGTGGCAATGTCACAATCTGTGCTGCTATCAGCAACCATGGTGTTCTACATCACCATGTTACACTCGGGCCATATAACACCCAGCATCTTCTAAGATTTCTGGCCAATCTAAGAGATATTTTATTTGAGCAGCAGGGTCAAGAGCTAAATGAGAATCCCATTCCCACCAATGTGATAGTGCTGGACAATGTCAGTTTCCACCGAGCTGCTCAGGTAAGGCAATGGTTTAACATCAATGGTCAGTTTATGACCTTGTACCTCCCTCCATACTCGCCTTTCCTGCGATTGAGGAGTTTTTCTCCTCATGGAGATGGAAAGTGTATGATAGACAACCCTACACCAGAGTAAATCTGCTGCAAGCCATGGAATTAGCCTGTGGTGATATAGGTGAGGAATCATGTCAGGGCTGGATACGGCACACAAGAGGCTTCTTCCCCCGTTGCCTCAGGAGAGAAAATATTGCTTGTGATGTTGACGAAGTGCTCTGGCCTGACCCAGCCCAAAGACAAGAAGAAGCACATTGATGACATGTTGACTCCTTTGATTTTTGTCCCTTTTACTGTAGTATTGTATACTGTAGTAGGCCTACAGTGCATTGTAGGATGTATAATGTACAATAAACAAATTGTATGGCCTTGAACATCGTGCTTTCTATTTGTTACAGTAACAGTACTGACTGCTCAATAGATTTTGACTGGTTGCAGGTTCATATCAACAACGAACAAGAATTACAGTATCACAGAGACAAAGGACACATTTGTGAGATGCAGGGTACAGTACTGTAAAAATAGGGGTACAAGGAGGAGGAAGAACAAAAGAAATTGCAAAGAGCAAAGCACAGTAGTAATTTCTGATCAATTTTGAGCTACTGTAATAGAACATGTTTTCGTTCATATGAAATTTGTTTTGAGATTAGAAATCTACTTCTCCCTGAGAACTATATGTTTTGAACAATGTGTTTTCTATTTATTGGTATATTGTTTACTGACTGCTTGATAGTGTATATTATTTTGATCACTTTG
>NW_022280068.1:2621-15068 GCF_004355925.1 Anarrhichthys ocellatus | reverse complement strand
ATATATATATATATATATATAGTGCTGAATGTGTGAGAATGTTGTTATTGATCTAATAATTTTCCGTCAGCAGCTGTTTCCTCATCATTTCTGGATAATATCAGTTGAATTGGATGTAACCTACATTCAGTATGCAAACAGAACTAATATCAGGTGAAATGTGGTTAGAACAGAGCCTTGGGAGGAGCTACACAAACTGTGAAGGGTAAAAAGTTTGATCTTCTTAGATAACTACAACATATGAACTAAAAAGGAACTTTTTTTGTTCATGTGTGCCCCTGATTGGATGCACCTGTGTCTCATCACCTACACCTCCCCAGTCTATTTAAACCCTATGTTCGCCTGTCTCTGTGCCAGTTCGTCTTCGTTCTCTATGTCCAGCGATTTCCTCGTCTTCATGTTCCTGGGTTTTGTGATCTCTGCCTGTTTTTTCCTGACCTCGTTTTTGTCCTGTGGACTGAACCTGTTTTGACAAGTAAAGACTGTTTTTCTGCACCCTCTCCTGCTCTTGTGCATTTGAGTCCTGTTCCCTGTAGTTCCACGCATCGTAACAGAGCGAGGAATCGAGGAGGCACAAAATGGGGACATGAGAGAGTATTTTAAGAGTCAGAGTGTGTCCATTCATCAGAGGGTTTTATTGTTCAGCTGAGTTTTTAGAGGAGCAACCTTGTCCAGAGTGGACAGGCATATTGTATCAAAAGCATTTGTGAGGTCATTTGCATCTGAATGATATACTTTTAAAGAGACGAATGAATGATCCTGCTTTGTGCTCCTTAATAACACAAAAATACACCTTCATTTTGTAATTTGTCTCCACAGTCTGAACCACAGTGTTAAACAAGATGCACATATGATCCGACACTGAAAGGTCTTTGATGGAGAGATGTGTGACCACAGTTTTGAATTGGGACCTTAAAGAGTTGAACAGATCGTAAGATTCTGTGTTATTTTAAAATGCTCTAGAGGTGCGATTTTAATTTCTTTATTGTCACACACCAATCACCAAGCCAAATTCCGTGTTACATACTTGGCAATAAACCGTTTCTGATTCTGATTCAATGACCCCACCCATCCTCTCAACCATTTCAGTTTCTGCCATCAGACTGAAAGTCACAATGGACAGCAAGAATAAATACAAGAAATTAGGGATGATAAGTTTGAAATATATTATACATATATTTGCATATTGCAAACTTAACAGAAATTCTTTATTCCATCAGCTGTAACCATTCTCAGAGCATGTTGTATGCTGTGTGTGAGTGTGTGTGTGTGTATTCAATAGAATGAAAACTTCTATTGTACTCTAGATTTCGAAGCTTGTAGAATAATAGTTATGTGCATGGTGCAATGCTTCTGCTACTGTAGGATAACACGTTTCCAAAATGTGCTACTCATTGTGAAGAACTTTGAGTGAAGGAATGAAGGAGTCATTTCTATTCTGATTTGAGAACACATCACCTCCTGGTTCTGTTACAAGTGAAATATCTTCTTCTCCTGACTCATCAGCGCTCTACTTCATTACCCCCGTCACTCTCGTTTTCTGTCATCCTCCGCCTCTGGTTTACGGAGTCGTAAAGACACCAAAAGTCCCACAGACTTTTACCTCCCCCTCTTCTCTGCTCGGCACAGTATTTTCTCATGGGGAGGAGGCTGTTCACAGCCAGCACATAACACCCAGGTAGTAACCCTGGGAAATGATGGGTGTGCAGCGGTGACTGATAAATATTTGGTTTAGTATTTATAGTTGATATCCTTTTACATACAATATCTAACAGCTCTAACAGAGTGTCCATTTACTATTTAGTCTGCTTAACATTTTAAAGTTAAATGCATCAATCTGGTGCACTTTGTGAGCAACGGTAAGAGACTAGGGTAACACTTTATAATAACACACTATGAAGCATTAGTTAAGTATGAGTAAACACTTAATTCATCATTTATAAATCATTGTTCCAACATTAATAAGTCATTAGTATGCAGTTCATAACAACAGTTATAAATGTTTTATTCTTGATTAATAAAACAAACAAACATGTATGTGAAAACATGTGAGTCAAATTTTCTTTCTTCGACCAATTTCAGTGAGTAAACATCTGAAAACAAACCCATTGAGTGCATTTGAGTCTGAGAGTTTAAACGTCTGAACTAAGTCACGTGTTTCTGTCCCATCAGAGTTGACGTGTCACTTGCTCAGTAAAATGTTTTATTTCTGTGTCTGCTTATTGATTCTGTCTCTAATCGTCTCTGATGTGTGTGCGTGTTGTGTTTTCACTCCTCACCTGTCCATCAGATGTCCTCAGCGTGTCCTCAGCGTGTCCTCCCCTCATCCCTCATTCCCTCATCAGCCCTGCTGACCTGCTGCTGCCTCCTCAGGTAGATCGTCTTTTCTTGCCTCACACAAAGTAGATGTTTTGGAGATACAGGGGGTTTTTTTTCACAGGACAGTGACATTCTGTAGACAATAGCTTCTGACTCGTGCAGCGTTGCATTTCAGTTAACTGTGTGTTATTTTATCGTGAATAAGTGGTCTGCATGCTGCTGGTGGTGGGTTAAAGTCCAATGGTAGACGGTCCACTTTCAACAATATTACCCTCTTCAGTAAGGACGAAAACTGAGCGTTACAACTGAAAACGTGACTCAGAGACTCCAAGATACTTCTCCGGAACATCCGCTCACATTGGACAAAGCCTGGCCGCTAATGCTGCACCAATCAACCAACCGTGGAGGGTTTAAACGATGACATGATTGCTTTGAACTCCCAATGCCATACGACACCCCGTAACATCACTAAAAGCTTCTCTCAGACGAATCCAGACCCATTTTAAATCGTATTTGCTACTGTGAGAATATGGAAAATTGACTGTTGTGAGTGTAGGACCAACATATAACAGCACTTACTCTGATCACATATACATGTTGATATGTACTTTATCACTTTGTGTCGTGTCTATTTGCCTTTTCTGTTCAAAAACTATGGGTTTTGAGGCACTGATGGCCTTTCAATGTCATTTATAAATGCTTTGTAAGGCATAAATAGTCCTCACTTTAGATGAGGTGACACAAAATACTTTACTAAGTAACTACCTTAATAAATCATGAATTAATCATGAATTGCAGTATTAATACGCGTTTATAAAGCATATATTAACATAGTCCCTAACCATTAGTGCATATCTAAATCATGATATATATATAAATGCATGAATAATGTACATCTAAATAAGTTAATCATTTACTAACACTTTATAAGTTATCTTATTAATCATCTATAACTCCTTAATAATTGGTTTGTAAAATATATAATACTTCATTTACAAATGGAGAATCAATCATTTCTAAAGTATGAAAACACAATAATGAAACACATAGACACGCTTATTAATCAAGAATAAAACATTTATAACTGTTGTTATGAACTGCTTACTATTGAATTATTAATGTTGGAACAATGCCTTATAAATGATGAATTAAGTGTTTACTCATACTTAACTAATGCTTTGTAGTGTGTAGTTATTATGAAGTGCTACCGAGACTAGAATTATAAAGAACTTTGTGATCTTGTTCTAATAGTGATGGAATGTAACTTACTTATTTTTGGCTACTCAAGTACTGTCCTCACTCTAAACAATTTCACCGTAAATGAACGGTAATTTACTGGGAGCAGGGACGCCAGTAATTTACTGTTTTTTAATGGTGCAGCTACCGTGATGTACTTTTACGATATCTTACCATATACTGGATTACTTATGGTATGTGATTAGGATAACTGGGTTTTTCCGTGATTTTACGGTATATGCCAGAATGTTACCGTTTATTTACAAAGGATAAAACAACCCACTACTTTTGCATTTAATTCCCAACAAATAAAAGAATCACAATAGACATTCAATATAATTGTTGCAGTTTAATACATGTTCTCAAGACAAACAATAAAGGGACATTTGTATTACATCACAAAACTCACAATGTACTGCATGTTTAGAAGAAAACTAATAAACTAATAAAATCGTTAATGAAGCTTAACTGAACTCATTAGCATCAACAGTGTAACTCTGAATTAAAATAGCATCAAGAACAGTGTAATAGAACTGCATCACAGTCTGGCTTGTTAACAAGTCTTATACACATGTATAGTTAATTTGAACTGCATGAACTCACACATGAATGAAAGCAATAAAGAGAGAGAACACCTTAAAAGAGGACTTGACTGCAGCGTCTGGCTGGTATCCTCAATCTCTGATGACGAGTGACTGTAAAACAAACACAATAAAACATTTTGAAACACAATGTTCTGAACTTCTGGAAAGTTCTATGACATCCAGGATAAACAGACAAGCTTTGGGTGTGCAACTGTGGGTTTGCATACGCCTCACACATGTTAACACATCAGTGCAAGTCTTTGCAAAAAGCTAATACAACAATACCATACAGTTAAATCAATAAACATGCCTGTGTGATGAGCTGATCAGGTGAAGTAATGAAGCTAAGACAATGGACAACAATGGACTAACGTTCAACAATAAAATGAGTTTGATCTGGTGTTAATGTTGCTCCTGTGATAACACACACTAACGTTACCCTGCAATGACATGTCAAAATGGTTGCTGTGAAAAGAGCCTATTATACAATTTACTGTAAAAGTTTCACAGGCCAACAGGGGATACAGAAAGAGAAACAATGTTAGAGTTTGTACGGCGCTTTGAAACTAATTAAATACCCTGACTGCTTTTATCCGAGTGAGAGGAGAGTTCAGATGAAACACGCTGATTCATGAGAGTTGAGCTGCTTGAGTTGGAATGAATGTAAAGCACAGAAGCCGCTAGCCACGATGAGGGACACTGATGAGGGCAGAGGTGTGATTGAATGAATACAACTCACAATTGGCTAACCCCCCCCCCCAAAAAAAAAAAAAAAAAATTAAACTCACCAAGCTGTCTGCTGGCGTAGCAGCGGGTGAGTTGCTGAGAGGTACAGCCGTGTGTGTACTGGCAGTTCTGTCAGCGGTGAGCCAAACACACCGTCCAAAACAATAAAAGTGAGCCACAACATGTTTCGGCCACAAATGGGAGGCAATCACATGACCCAGGTAATGACTTGACAGGTGAAACAAATTGAAAATAATGAAAACACTAAATATCACAATAAGATAGCACAGAAACAAAAGGTTTTAGGTACCCACAGGTTTTTCAAACATAAACAAAGGAAAGATTATTACAGAATATGATTTAATATTTTGGAGTGGTTGGATTATGTTTTGTTGTGGTTTTTTCTATGTCTGTGATCAACTTCTTGGACTTTAACTTTATATTGAACTTAATACTTGAAGGCTGGCTTTAATAACTGGTTGCTATCCGACTCGTGGTGAGATACCACAGGATTCTAACGAAGGGGAACTCGGTAACGAACAACCACAGAACACAAGAGAGCGATTGTAGTTTCTTCAGTTCACGCAGGTTTATTTGCATCACACAGAGTACAAGTAGACCGAGTTGTCCGGAATCAACTGACAAACAAAGAAATGTTCCTTACTTTATACCCTTGTTCCCACTTTTTATGATCGGCCCCCCTCTTTTCACCCACCCACTCCAAATATTCTAGACAGTCATCTCGTTCATTGTGTCATACATTTAGGATCAACGATCCACTCTCAGCCCCGGTACATTGGGGGCTTTTGAGACATCTGGTCACATGAGATGTATCATTTCTCTGCTAATGAAGCCTTATTCGGATGTACCCCTGGCGTTTGGGCCTAACTTCCTCTGCTCTTCTCTAGAAACTTCGTTATGAAGTCATAACATCCATATCTTTATGTTTAATCAATTCTTTAGAATCTTGTTATGGTGACATCACTGTCTTTATCTGTACATTAACACATCTTTATGCGCTTGTCATGTAGACATAACGTCTACATCTTTACCTTATCAATTTACTTTTACCATATTTTACCTTATCAATTCTTTGTGCATGGGCGTACTTTAAATTAAGTTATCTTAAGCTTCCATCCGTCCCGGGCTTTGTGCCAGTCAACCCTCTAAGTTTTAACGACTCCATGTACCAGAGTCTCTATGGTCAAGCTGACCCAACAGCGTATGCACAAAGGACAGTTTCTTCCCCTTGGGACACAGCGATGGTGGCACTACTGAAGTTGATGATATTATTTTGAGATTACGTGTCCCCTCCTAGCTCTATGAATGTGCGACTGTCTTTAAGATACATGAACTATCACTAACCCCGAAGAATATGTTGCACGATTATAATGATATATGAGCAAAACCATGAACTAAACTACTCTTAAGCAAGGAATATAATGGCACACGCATACATTTTTCTCCTACAGTTTCTGTTTATCCTAATTTCTAAACATGGTTCTACTTGTCCTAATGTAGAAATAGTAAGAGGCCTGACGACAACCAGGTCTACAGATCTATCGTGCCGGCATAGCATTGAATAAAAGATACAACTGCTGAAACTTATATAACTGTCTCATAAAAGGCACGGGTTAGCACCGTGATGGATATTTTATAATATTATATCCATACAAATCATTTATTAAAAGGTCCAAGATCTGAGATTGGGAGCATTTTGAATGCCTCTCCTTGGTCGGGGTAGACAGGACCCCCACCAGGTATTTTACACAATGACTAAAAGCATGAGCATGGCCAGCCCGGCTATGTGAACGAGCAAGGAGAGGCTCCGATAGCAACACACAGAGAGGGAGAGAGTCCTGAACATCTTTACATACACTATATTCATGTTGAGAAAGTTAAATACAGCTCCTGTAAATTGATTTGTATTAACCCCAATAAATGCAAAATGTCCTCAATGTCTATTTAGTCCTCCAAGCTATTAAATGGACAGCACTTCAATGTGTAAATGACGATTCAGACTGTTTTGATTTAGATCAACTTCTGTTTAATTAGTCACAACCCCAAAACAAGAGAAAGAAAACAAAAAAGGCTTTTTAATAATCTGCAGTCATCATTAACATCATATAATTCATATCCATCAGATACAGAACAGATACATCCATCTGAACGTTATATCTCTCTGGATAATAATAAAACATCGCCTTTGTGCTTCTTCTAAAACATTCGTTGTCCTCAGTACAAACCCACTAGAATCATTCCCGTCATAAAGTTGGATATGAAAAGCTTGCCATGCTCAAGGGTATCAGGGTATCTTCATCTGAAGTGAAGTCTCCTAGTTGTGTTGACTCAAAGCCAACTAAAAACAGCCAAAACACTGGTGTTGTGTGAAGTGAGTAAAAGATGAACTGACCGAAACACAGGTGATATAGAAGTAAAACACACAAATGTACAATGACGACTCACTGACAACAGGTCACAGGAAATGTGTCAAACCCCAGACGGTGTGAGTCTGTTAGCTTGTGCCATCGTGTGGCAGCAGCAGTGAGTTCAGGTGGCATAATACCGTCAACCAGTCTGGTTATCTTTCTGACCTGCTGATAGATATCACGTGTTTGTGGTAGGTGGACATGGTCTAATAAGGCCCCCTCCATAAAGGACTCACACGTCTTATTCGTGTTAATCATTTACTAATGTCATCAGTTATAAGATATTAATAAGAACATATTTGGGTCCACAAATTGACCTATTATGAATGTTGCTAATCCATTCATACTTGTGCATGGGATTCTTCTTCTTCATGTTTTTTTTTGGTCCAGAATGTTAGAGATCAAAGAGCATTGATCCTGAAGCTAAGAAGACATCAGAAATACGGGAAATGGACACGACCAGCGACTTGTTCAAGACCGGTGTTTGTGTCCCAAAGTGTTGTTGTGACCCTTTTGTGGCGTCTTTTCTTAAACTTAACTTTAACTTAAGTTTAACGTACTTATTTTAAGCCCAACCATGATGTTTTTCCTAAACCGAAGTTGTGCTGAGCAACACAAAAAAAAAAAGTTAAATTCATGTCCATGTATACAAATCAATAGTTTAGAATTCATGACAATTTTACAAACTGCCGTGAGACTGGGTTGGTTTACCAAGTGGAGATTTACACATCGCTAAATTAAGACAGGTTAGCCACACAAACTAGTTCTTATGTAAAGATGAAATATTACAGATGTTGCCACTGACTGCTGCTTAGTTAACTGACAAAAGTAACGTTAGCTTGCTAACATACGAGCGGTTTAGATGACGGCATAAAGGGTGAATGGGATTTGGACGACACGTCTGACCCGACACCGGATCGAAATGCTGCTCAATAATGATGTGAACTGTGGAGAGTTTCAATTATATTTCACAAATAGAATGTAACATACCCCATATTACAAGATGTTATACTAAATGACATCAACTAGTTTAGCATGATCAAATATTTCCGACTCATTCTGCATGAATACTGCTAACTTTAGAGCGGACCACATTTCTATATGCATGTATCCATGTCAACAAAGGACTGGCAGTTAAGTTTGGGATATCGTTTTAGAAGTTAAGTCCTAGCTTGTGATGCTACAGCGACTCCCTGTTTACATAATCGGCAGCTCCTGATTGGACAGTACTACTACAGGTGTTGCCTAACAACCAATTTACACAGCGCTAAGGTCTTAACTAGCCAAGACAAGTTTTAATGTGCAACCTGATTTAGTAAATCATTTGTTTTTTAAGTGGCTGGCAGTTACTGGAGAAGAAACTTTACACACAAACTTAGTGATGGATTTATGAAGAACTGCTACAATCCAGTTATGACGCTTTAACGATAAACTAGTCTATAAGGCATTAGTACAGTATTTATTAACCATGATTAAAGCCCTTAGTTACAGCTTATTAGGCTTTATAAAGCATAGGCTGCTGCTAGTAATATAAACAAGCAAACTACTGTCGTTGATCTGATGTATTTTTTATGTGTTTTCCCCAGACTAGCCGAGGGTACTTTAGCCTAACAGAATGACATCCCAACACTGACACATGTATCACAGGCTTTACTATGCTAAACCAGTCCAGGCCTGTGATCGAGTGCATCCGGACTGTTTCTCTCTTTGTTACCAGTATATGAGCAAACCTCGACATATCATACTAATATAATTGTATTATTTATCTGTCACCAAACAAATGATGAGCTTTCAAATTTCGGACACAAATTAGTCAGAAGTGGCAGGACCAACTAAACCAAATCATCAAACCATGTGAGAGAAGGAGATCATGATTCTGGGGCTCTGGAATTATGGCCAGCATTCTTCTGGACACTTCTGAGTCGGCCAATAACATCAGGTTTAGAAAGTTGGTCACATGGTTGGACGAGGTTTGTCCATGTTGTCATTGCCAACAAAAGAAAGACCCCATGAGGCTTCTGACATATACATAATGTCAAAACATCATTGAGCTGGAATTGTGAAATGCTAGAAATACATTTGTATTATTCTATACTATACAGCACATACTCAATGCACACATTTAGCACTAAATATGAGGCAAACATTATGATCAGAAAGTGGGGCCAAACATTTTGAATGGAATATCTATGAGGACTTGGACCAGAGATGTTGCCACTGAAATATAAAAACCACCTAGACTTGATTTCCTTGGGTTTCCCCATCATTTCTAACAGATATGATAACTGACAGGAACGCTGCAGAGAACTGCGGACGTGGTAGATAAACTTTATAACCGAGTGCAGATGAGCACTCAGACAGGTTTCAAACAGAAGAAGAGCAAACAAAAGTGGACACGCCTCCGTCCACAGCTGTGGTTTCCTGGATTTGGGGTTGATGGCGGACAGCTGAAACCAGGAAACTCAAAACCAGCTTATAAATAATAATAAAAACTTAACTACACAATTGTCCTTTTAATGACTACCAAGGTGGTCTGTTCCAGATGTCCAGGCGGCCTGTGGAGGCCACATTAACAGAGCAGAGGCGGTCATAAGAACACTGAAAGGTTGCTTGTCCAAACTGCAGCGACACGTTTCTGCACTAATCCTGATGAAACTCCAGCTGTGACAGAGCAGTGAAAGATTCTCAATGTGGCTCGGACACCAACTACAGCTACAATAAATAATCCAACAGGTCAAAGTCCCTTCTGACACAAAAAGAAGCAAATGATTTCCTGGTCGTCTGGGCAGCATGCAGTGTCATGAAATAAAAGTGTGATGCTGCTCTGTAGCTGTGTTTACGGCCCTCTGCTCTGCCTTTAACCACACAAACACAAACTGCTACCTCCTAACTTTCTTCATCTCGCTGCCTTTACACAGACCAGTCGTTTCATGACAGATTCAATGATGACCAACTCAGTACTCCATTTGAGCTCCCTTCAATGACTCCCATGCTTCGTGTTGGAAGCAGAACAAAATTTTAGAGGCTGGGACCAATCTAGATTAAAATCACTTCAAGGTAGAGCTCGGTTGAATTTGAACTTGAATAGAACACATGTATGTGATATTATTGGCATGTTGGTTACAGCAACTCTGAATTCCCCCCCCCCCCCCCCAATTCTTCACTGATGATTTTAAGATGGTGCTACAATATCAGCAAGAGAACTGTTTAACGGTATAGCTGCTTTAAAGATAGTGATGATACTCAAAGTGTTCTGAAAAATGAGTTTGATGAAATGTGACATTGCAAGGTAACAATTTTATGAGATATTATAGTTTCATGTTTATTCCACAGTGTAATACAAATTTAGAGAGGTGGCATGTACCTCTAAAAGATCCATAAATGAGCTTTCATCAATTACCTACATTGCAATTTCAATGATATTATTTGTATTGATTAAATTGACACAGAACTGATCTCCAACTTTATATTTTCACTCCATTAAACTATACACGTCACATGTATTCTCACGGATAGCGTGAACTTATAGAAATAAAACTATTTTCTTCTGGTTATCATTGTCAAGCATCAGTTCATATTCAACGAGCAGATGAGAAGAGGAGGGGAGCGATGGAGAGGAGGTCGGGACAGGAGGACGGGATGAGGACAGCAGTGTGGGTGGGGACGTTACAGACCGAGTGGGAACAAAGACGTGAAAGTGTGTTTGGCTCAAACTGTGAACGACTGTTTCAGTGAGGGTGTCACTACAGGACCACAGTGCTCCCAGCCCCCTCCTAACCCCACATAGACCCATCCAGGTTTCATTGTGCCTGCTCTTAGAATAAAGCACCATGCTTTACCGGTGGAGATTTGACAAACCAAGCCAAGCATTTAAAAGGTGAAAGGAGCCCGAGGACTCTGAAAAGCACCAGTTGTGAGGTGTAGTTGGTTTCTAATTATACTTGTTGGAGAGGTGGGCAGTCTGTCTCTAGCATTAGCTCATGTAAGTCAGCTAGCTAGCTAATGTATGTTGTAGTAAACATTTTACAAACATCTGGTAGTACTACTTTCTTTTTTTTGTGGAATGAGATACATACATGAAACTACAAATTTAAGACTAAGGCTAACAAGGACGGCTAACAACTGAAGACGACCGGTGCCTTCATGCACAGTGCCATCTTCATTTGGGTCTAGAAATGGACTCGCTTTGGGGAAAGCATTTGAATTTGAATTCACGGTAGACTGGAAGGAAAGGTTTGTTAAAGACCCATCTAACGGGGGATCAGCAGACTGTGTGGGTTCGTCACTGAGAGCGACATCCTTCACAGAGAATATGAACAAACTCCGCTGTTCCCTCAGCTCTACAAGCAACTGTTTGCACCATCCAGATGATATTACTCAATGTCGTTACTGTGGAACTAGATTTACACTGCCCCCAAACGGACAAAGAACAAAAAAAGTAACAACAATTCTGGGAACAAATGGAAAAGGGGGAATGAACCAGAAGACGCTTGGTACTATTGTTGCCAGCTGGCTAGCTAATGTTAGCGGTTAGCTAGCCAGCTGCAGTAGTTCACCAACTAGCACAGCGAGTAGTCACCACATCACCAGCACAGCGGCTGACACACAGCTGCAGCTTCCTCTTTCTATGTTAACGTTAAATTAAAATGGGAAGAAAAAGCAGTGTGATCGACACAAGATTCTTTGGTTGACAAAAATGAAGGAGTGACTGGAGGTTTTTTTCTGCCCACTGTCTACAGGTATGTGCATAATGAAACGTGTGTTTGTAGACGGGAAGGGCCTGGAAGAGCTGATAGATCCAGCAGCTACTGCTGAGGATGTGCTTCTCTCAAACCCTGCATCTTAACATCTTAAACTCACTTAATATAAGAGCCATATTTTGTGACAGCCATCAACTTTGCCAATTCAATTGCATTTTATGAGCCCAGGGGTCATGACACCACCCGGTTCCATCATGAGTCGCTTTCTCTACGCACATTGTGCTCATGAATAACAAAGTCAATCAGACAGCTACTGGACACTGATGGAGTGTTACAAAGACATGCATTTATCATAAGGGGGAGTGCACTTGTGTGTTAACAAAGACTTTCTGATTGCCAAATAGCAACACACACACACACACACACACACACACACACACACACACACACACA
>NW_022280068.1:0-2611 GCF_004355925.1 Anarrhichthys ocellatus | reverse complement strand
ACACACACACACACACACACACACACACACACACACACACACACACAAGAAATGGAAGAGGAGGAGGGTAGGTGCGATGGAGATGGGGAGGAGAGTGAGGGTATGAAGGGCCAGATACAAGTGTTTTAACACTTAAACACAACAACCTGAGACTAGTGTTGGGGAGTTGGTGGGTCGTAGGGTGACAGAGACAGGGAAAAGGAAAGAGAGAAAGAGGGAGAGATCATCAGACCGATATTTAGAGAAAGAGAGAAATAGTGCAACAAAGATAAGTAAAGCGAGAGACCTCAGTATGGTAGAAAGAAAGAGGGAGGGCAGAAAAAGACGAGAGGAGGAGAGGGATATAGGATGGGGGAGACTGGAGTTAAGGAAGGGAGGAGGGAGGTGAGAGCAATGAAGAGAAGATTTGAGAGGAAGAATTGAGACGGAGGAGCAGTAGTGCTTTCATGAGTACGGCTGTGGAACTCCATATCCTGGTCTGTAGATGGGTCTCCCTTTTGGCGACTGAGAATTGGAATACGCGGGCCCGGCTGGGTAGCTGTAGCCGCCGTAGCTGTAGGAGGCCGGGTAGGGCGCGGGGCCACTCTGGGGGTGGCTCGGGGTGTACTGGCCGAATGCTGAGCCCGGGTGTGGGGCAGGGAAGGAGGGCGGGGTCGGGTAAGGGCAGGCGGATGAAGCCGGAGGCCCGAAAGCGGGCCTGGGGCCGGAGTAGCTCCCTGCTGGGGTGAAAGGTGAGCCGGGACCTGGGTACGGAGGGAACTGTGACGGGGTGTTGGCCGGGCCGGAGCCTGCTGCCGCTGCAGGGTGGTTGGGTGGGGAGACGGGGTACGGGCTATAGGGGAGACCGGAGGGGCCCCCTGCCGACGAGGTGGTCGGCTGCGAGGGGTTTTGGTAGCTGGAGGACTGAGCTGTGGAGTTTGGCTGCTGCGGATTTGTCGCCGTTGCCGTTGTTGTCTGTTGATTCCATGGTGAGGGGGTGGCAGCGGGGTCTTGGCTGATGCCTGCTGATGGTGTCATGGTGTTGGGATTGCCCTCGCTCCTCTGTCGTAGGATCTCCTGGAGTTTCTCTATCCGCACCCGTCTTTTGTGAGCGAGGGATCGCAGGGAGAGGAAGCGATCAAGGAAGGGGTCCAATGGCAGAGAGCCCTCCAGAAACTCATCGGCTAGAGCCTGCAGACAGAGACACACAACCGGGGTTTGAGCAGATCAAACTAGTACTAAACTCTAGAGATGGTCTACTTTGTATCTGTGCGTGTGATTGCATCATCAGGCTGTTTGTACAAGAATTTAGTGTTTAGGTGAATGTTTTTTGAAAACTTGTAAGCCATTGTTTTACTGCTTAAAGAGCTACCGTCACAAATAAAATAAAATTCTCTGGGAAACATCATTCCACAGTGTGTGTGTGTGTGTGTGTGTGTGTGTTTAACAGTTCTGACCTCCGACTCTGCCTCTGTTTTGCTGCCCTCTGTCTGTAGTCTGGAGAACAAAGCCTCTGGGGACACCTGACCCACCATCCCATCTGAAGACAAGGAGAGCGTTAATGAGGGAGACAGACATACCGTTCCGAGACATAGACATATATACATACATACATACATACATACATACATACATACATACATACATACATACATACAGTTGTGTGAAAAAGTGTTTGCCCCCTTCCTGATTTCTTATTTTTTTGCATGTTTGTCACACTTAAATGTTTCAGATCATCAAACAAATTTAAATATTAGACAAAGATAACACAAGTAAACACAAAATGCAGTTTTTAAATGAAGGTTTTTATTATTAAGGGGAAAAAAAAATCCAAACCTACATGGCCCTGTGTGAAAAAGTGATTGCCCCCTAAACCTAATAACTGGTCGGGCCACCCTTAGCAGCATCAACTGCAATCAAGCGTTTGCGATAACTGGCAATGAGTCTTTTACAGCACTGTAGAGGAATTTTGGCCCACTCATCTTTGCAGAATTGTTGTAATTCAGCCACATTGGAGGGTTTTCGAGCATGAACCGCCTTTTTAAGGTCATGCCACAGCATCTCAATCGGATTCAGGTCGGGACTTTGACTAGGCCACTCCAAAGTCTTCATTTTGTTTTTCTTAAGCCATTCAGAGGTGGACTTGCTGGTGTGTTTTGGATCATTGTCCTGCTGCAGAACCCAAGTGCGCTTCAGCTTGAGGTCACGAACAGATGGCCGGACATTCTCCTTCAGGATTTGTTGGTAGACAGCAGAATTCATGGTTCCATTTACCACAGCAAGTCTTCCAGGTCCTGAAGCAGCAAAACAGCCCCAGACCATCACACTACCACCACCATATTTTACTGTTGGTATGATGTTCCTTTTCTGAAATGCCGTGTTACTTTTACGCCAGATGTAATGGGACATACATACATACATATATACATATATACATACATACACACATACATATATACATATATACATACATACATACATACATATATATACATATATACATACATACATATATATACATATATACATACATACATACATACATACATACATATATATACATATATACATACATACATATATATACATATATACATACATACATATATATACATATATACATACATACATA